>NC_045170.1:4083250-4090750 GCF_900700415.2 Clupea harengus | reverse complement strand
CCGCTCTCCCTCTCTTTCTCTCTCTCTCCCGCTCATTTTCTCCATCTTTCTCCATCTTTCTCTCCATCTCTCTCTCTATCCATCTCTCTCTCTTTCCCTTTCTCCCGCTCTGACTCTCTCTCTCTCCCTCTCTCTCCATCTCTCTCTCTCCATCTCTCTCCCTTTCTCCCGCTCTCACTCTCTCTCTCTCCATCTCTCTCCATCTCTCTCTCACTCTCTCCATCTCTCTCCCTCTCTCTCTCCATCTCTCTCTCTCTATCTCCATCTCTCTCTCCATTACTGCCTAACTGATAAAGGACTGCTGTGAAACATTCCTATAAAAAGTTTCGATTGTCTTTCGTTTCCCCACTGCGAATGCCCGCGAGCTCGAGACGGATTGTCCCTATTTGTCTCCGTTAGGCTTTGCTGGGGTACTGCTACAGGTCCCAGGGGTGGGGGGGAGGGGGGAGTGGAGTTGGGGGGGTGACGGGGGGAGAGTGGTGGGGTGACGGGGGGTTTTCAGGTGTGCAGACACAGCCAGTCACCTTTCTACGCGTCGCCCTGAACTGAACTACAAGCGCTGCAATACTGAACGAATGACACAGCAGGGGGAAACTACAAGTGATGAGGAGAAGTCAGGGAGAGAGAAAGAGAAAGAGATAGGGGGGAGAGGGAGGAGGAGAGAGGAGAGAGAGAAAGAGATAGGGGGAGAAGGAGGAGGAGAAAGGAGAGAGAGAAAGAGATAGGAGGAGAGAGAAGAGGAAAGAGAGAAAGACAGATAGATAGGGGGAGAAGGAGTAGGAGAGAGAAAGAGAAAGAAGGGAAGATAAAGAGAGAGAGGAAGGGAAAGAGAATCTCAGATAAAACAGAGGGGGGGGGGTGACAGAGAAGGAATCATATTGCTTAGGTCAGTTAGGGCAGGTGATTGTCTGTCTCAGTGTTACTTTCTCTATTGGGCACTCTCTCTCTCTCTCTCTCTCTCTCTCTCTCTCTCTCTCTCTCTCTCTCTCTCTCTGCATCCCTCCTTCTCTATCTCCCTGTGACCTTTGAGAGTACACTGCTAGTGATTACAGTGAATGTCCTCAAACAGACCAGGGGATTAAAGGGCTGGAGAGCGAGCGAGCGAGCGAGAGAGAGAGAGAGAGAAATTAAACAGGTTCCACCCTCCACTCTCTCCCACATTCATCAGCCTGTCGCTGGGAGCTGGAAATTAACTGCATTTATTTCTCTCTTTCACTTCTCACTTTCTTTCTCTTCTTTTCTTTTTCCTCCAGCTCTCTGTGTACTCAGAGCACGTATGTTTCCTGCAGTGTGTTTAGATGTGTGTGTGTGTGTGTGTGTGTGTGTATGTGTGTGTGTTTAGTGTGTGAATGAGTGAACAAGTCTTTGAATGAAACTTTGAGTCTGTTTGTGTATGTGGTGTGTGTGTGTGTGTGTGTGTGTGTGTGTGTTTGTGGTGTGTGTGTGTGTGTGTGTGTGTGTGTGTGTGTGTGTGTGTGTGTGTGTGTGTGTGTGTGTGTGTGTGTGTGTGTGAGGCATTTAGACATGTGAGATGGGCTGTGTGTGTGTGTTTAGATGCGTGTGATGCATGTGTGTGTATGTGTGTGTGTGTGTGTGTGTGTGTGTGAGATGGGCTGTGTGTGTGTGTTTAGATGCGTGTGATGCATGTGTGACATGGCTGTGTGTGTGTGTGTGCGTGTGTGTGTGTGTTTAGATGCATGTGTGTGTGTGTGTGTGTGTGTGTGTGTGTGTGTGTGTGTGTGTACTGTACTCGTACCTGAAGTCGGATCCCTTCCTCTTCCCTCGGTCGGGGATCCCTGGGTCAGGGCACATGTTGTGCCCCTGTGCCACGCCCATCTGGGACACTGCAACACACAGCAGCAGAAATGCATCACTACCAAACGCCATCTCATTCAATATTACATCAGAGCATCTTCTGGTCTTTTCTGTCCAGTCCAATCCAAATGATGTACAAGGGATGATGTAAGCAAATGATTCAAGCTTTTAGACTGGACAGTTTCAGGGTTTTTGTTTTTATATATATATATATTGATATTCTTTGTGCTACTTTGACACAGAGTATTCATTATAAGGTCACCTAGATATAGTGTGCATTATAAGGTCATGCTGACATAGAGCATGCATAATAAGGCCACATAGACATAGACTAGGCATTATAAGGTCACACAGACATAGATTAGGCATTATAAGGTCACACAGACATAGACTAGGCATTATACGGTCACACAGACATAGAGTATGCATTATAGGGCCACCTACACACATAGTATGCGTTATAAGGCCACCTAGACACAGCGTATGCATTATAAGACCATCGCCATAGGAAACCTGAGATGATGAGCCCTGAAGGATTTCAGTGTTTTTAGTTTCGTGACATTATTTTATTCCATGACAAATGTTTCTATCTACCATGCCCAATGGGCTGGAGCACCGTTCATTAATATGCAAATGGTTATTGTGAGTAGCCAGGCATGCATATGTGCCTTCACACCTTTCACATCTAGGACCAACTCTCCCCAGGTAGAACCCAACTGTTCCCCTTTCCTGCCAAAGGTGTAGCTAACTGTTTTAGTTCAAGGTGCGTTTTTAGCGAATTGTTTTAGTTCAAGGTGCATCACAGCTAATTGTTTTAGTTCAAGGTGTGGTATAACTAATCGTTTTAGTTCAAGGTGCTAATTGTTTTAGTTCAAGGTGCATCACAGCTAATTGTTTTAACTCAAGGTGCATCACAGCTAATTGTTTTAGTTCAAGGTGCGTCATTGCTAATTGTTTTAGTTCAAGGTGCGGTATAACGAATTGTTTTAGTTCAAGGTGCATCATTGCTAATTGTTTTAGTTCAAGGTGCGGTATAGCTAATTGTTTTAGTTCAAGGTGCGTCATTGCTAATTGTTTTAGTTCAAGGTGCGGTATAGCTAATTGTTTTAGTTCAAGGTGCGTCATTGCTAATTGTTTTAGTTCAAGGTGCGGTATAGCTAATTGTTTTAGTTCAAGGTGCGTCATTGCTAATTGTTTTAGTTCAAGGTGCGGTATAGCTAATTGTTTTAGTTCAAGGTGCGGTATAGCTAATTGTTTTAGTTCAAGGTGCGTCATTGCTAATTGTTTTAGTTCAAGGTGTGGTATAGCTAATTGTTTTAGTTCAAGGTGCGGTATAGCTAATTGTTTTAGTTCAAGGTGCGTCATTGCTAATTGTTTTAGTTCAAGGTGCGGTATAGCTAATTGTTTTAGTTCAAGGTGCGGTATAGCTAATTGTTTTAGTTCAAGGTGCGTCATTGCTAATTGTTTTAGTTCAAGGTGCATCATTGCTAATTGTTTTAGTTCAAGGTGCGGTATAGCTAATTGTTTTGTTAAAGTGACCCTCCCAACAGACTCCTGTGGATAATCTTTTATTTACTTGTGTTCAGTGTTTATTCTGTAGCCCTACAACAGGTCACAGCTTCTGTTGGCCAGTGCGGTGTAGTGCAGAGGTCAACGGACATCATATTGCTGCGGCATCAGCAGCTCACTCGGGTTGGATGAGGAAATCCAGTGTTGGTGTTTTCATCAGGAATGTGCCATAACAACAGGACATTCTCGCAGCCCTGATGGGCAGCAGGCTCATGCATATGGATGCGGGACAAAAAGGGCAGGCTTGTCAGCGCTGCCGTGGAAACAGCCCCGGAGACGGACGTGCAGCCGGACCTACGCTGCCCTCCTCCAGTGCGTGTGTGTGTGTGTGCGTGTGTGTGTGTGTGTGTGTATCCGTGCTTGTGTGTGTGTACGAGTGTTTGTGTGTGCGTGAATGCGAGTGCGAGTGTTTGTGTGTGTGTGTGTGTGTGTGTGCGTGTGCGAGAGCAAGTGTTTGTGTGTGTATCCATGCGTGTGTGTGTGTGTGTGTGTGTGTCTATCTGTCCTTTTGTGTGCGTATTTGTGTGTATCTGTGCTTGTGTGTGTGTGCTAGTGCGAGTGTTTGTGTGTGTGTGTGTGTGTGTGTGTGTGTGTGTGTGTATGGGGCCAGGGTGCATGTGTGTGTGTGTGTGTGTGTGTGTCTGTATGTGAGCATCAAGGGTGGTATTTCCCTGCCATGACAGTTGGTTGATGAAAATATAAGCGGCAGGATCAGACAGCTGACAGGACAAGAACAGCCTCTGTCTATCTGTCTGTCCGTCCGTCCGTCTGTCTGTCTCTCTGTCTGTCCATCTGTCTGTCTGCCAGTCCGTCGGTCTGTCTAATAAACGAGTGTTAGACCTGTCTCTCTCTCTATAGCCTGCTTCGGTTTGCTTCATTTAAGTTGTGTCGGTGCTCATTGTTGGTATATAGTATGTTAGCTCTATTTTAGTTTTTGGGTATTTACTTATTTTAAAATTAAGGGCATTTCAACTTCTCTCGCTCTCTCCCTCTCTCTCACTCTCTCTCTCTCTCTCTCTCTCTCTCTCTCTCTCTCTCTCTCTCTCCTGGAGAAGAGGAGGATGGTGGGTCTGAAGTAAATGGTCCTGTGTCTCAGCGATGTCTCCATTTGTTTGCCAAACACACACACACACACACACACACACACACAAAGCACCGGCTGAATATTCATGTCCTCGAGCGGGGGCCAAGAAGCCCGCCACTCTCGTCTGACGGAGGAGCAGGGCATCATGGGAAGATGAACATTATATACGTATACAGTACCCGCCTCAGCTGACAGTCACTACACATCTGGGGGTCAGTCGCCCCGTCCACTTTCCATTCCCACAAAGACCTCCTGGAATGAGGTTTTTAATGATAGAGCCCAGCTCTACGACAGTAAATATGTGTTTGGGATCGGAGATGGATGCTGCTAGTTTACATTCAACAACACTGGCTGAAAAGGGTTCTTTAAAACCTCTCCTCTTCTGGAGTGTGGAGTGACTGACACACACACACATCTTGCTTTGAGGGGGGACTGTGCTGTAATGATGTATTCTATGGCAATGGGAGATTGCGTGTGAGCGTGTGTGTGTGTGTGTGTGTGTGTGTGTGTGTGTGTGCGCGTGTGTGTGTGTGTGTGTGTGTGTGTGTCTGTGTCTGTGTGTGTGTGTGTGTGTGTGTCTGTGTCTGTGAGCGTGTGAGCGTGTGTGCGTGCGTGCGTGCGTGCGTGCGTGTGTCTGTGTCTGTGTCTGTGTGTGTGTGTGTGTCTGTGTGTGTGTGTGTGTATGTATGTGTGAGCGTGTGTGTGTGCGTGCGTGTGCGTGCGTGCTTGCATGCGTGCGTGCGTGTGCGTGTGTGTGTCGTGCCATAATGGTAGACTGTGCTTGGGAGTGTAACATGGAGTACTTACACACTGATATCTTGCTGTGGTTGTCCTTGCTGGGTAGCATCTTCACCCCTCTGGACTTCAGCTCTGTCATCTTCTTCACTGTGGGGGGAGGAAGAGGAGGAGGAGGAGGAGGAGGAAGAAGAGGAGGAGGAGGAGGAGGGGACATTGTGAATGTGAATGTAAACACACCCCTAGACAACATCTGTCTAATATCGCGGGGCAAGACACAAATAGTACAACATACTGGAGTTATTATACAGCTGATATAGTACAACATACTGGACTTATTAGACAGCTAATATAGTACAAGATACTGGAGTTATTAGACAGCTCATCAGAATGCTGAAGGATGTTCCATGGACACCCCGACATTCGGCGGTCTGATATAACTCTTTTTAATGTATAACCGCCCACACCAGGCGCACACCTGGCTCACACCTGGCACACACACGGCACACACACGGCACACACACACACGGCACACACACCTGTTCCACACCTGGCCCACACCTGGCCCACACCTGGCCCACTCCAGACACAACCTGTCAGGCTTCTCTTGTGCTCAAATGACTGTGAGAGGATTAAAGCGCATCTCTCCCAGGGCCCAGTGGGGCTGTACAGCAAGGGGACGGGGAGATGTCAGTCGGCACGGTGAATTTAATTTGCACTGATTCAGATGGATTTTATTTCATTTAATCCTACTGCATTCAATACATTTTGTTACAAGTTGGACAAATTATATTGATTTTGCACAGTTTCTTTCTTACTCTGTCTCCGTATCTGTCTGTCTTTCTCTTGCTCACACACACTCACACACACACACACACACACACACACACACACACACACACACATATAGTGTACCGTCAATGTCTTAGAGTACCAATAAAACAAATAATATATTAGTTTAGCCTTTGGTGACTGCAGGCACTGTGTGCAATTTAGTGTCCCTGAATGCACTAGTAAGTATTTTATTAAAACCCAAATATCCATAAAAAAGTAATGTTCAGGAAATGCGTTTCTGCACTCATTTGCACAACTTTTGTTCTTGGTTTCTCCTCTACAATTGACTAAGTCCATTAATGACTGTTCTGCCCTTCCAAGACAAACATGACAGAAAATGCAGTACTAAAGTACCAATCAAAATCTGGAGGTTGGCCTCAAACACACACACAGACACACACACACACACACACACACACACACACACACACACACACACACACACACACACAAACACACACACATCTATCAAGTTTAAAAGAGACAGAAAGGGGGGAAAAAAACACCAAGTCACCCTCTCTCCTAAACAAACACACACACACACACACACACACACACACACACACAAACACACACACACACACACATTCTTCTTTGAGCTTCCCCAGGGCCCTGCCAGCCAATCACGGTGTGAGAATGAGCAAAGCTTAATAAAGTATAAACACATAAACACACTTCCTTTCATTATGGCCCCCAAATAGGAGCTTTTCAGATGAAAGCGAAAACGCAATTGGTACGATTTATGTGCGACTTCCAAGCCCCAGTGCCTAACGCAGGAAAATACCTGATTAAGTTAGAGCCGCATAACGTCGCTTTATCTCCACTGTTTGATAAGAAATTGAATAAGCCAGCCTGCAGTGTATTTTACATTCACACTGCGATCCCATTTCAATCAACTCAATTCACCCCATTGTCGAATTTCCAGTAAATTGAAGACCGTGCTGCAATAAAGGTTCTTGAGATTTATACATCTGAGAAATGTTTTGTCTATGACATAATTTTGACCCGACGCTATACAGACATTTAAAGATTATATCTCTCTTCCCTTACCTCAGATAGGCATGATGACTAGACTCATGGTCTATCTATAAGTGTCTCATAAGATGGCGGCTTATACTGGATGATTAGGTGGATAGTCAAGACAGACCTGCAGTGTCTCTGCACAGGGAGAGCCTGAAAGATCCAATGCAGAGCAAACTCTGCTTATGGTAACATTAGCATTGAAGCTAACCGCTAACCGCTAACCCTGGTATGGCTTTAGTCTCGATTTGGCCCTGATCTGGCCCTAAACTAGCTCTGATCTGGCCCTCATTTGGCCCTGATCTGGCTCTGATCTGGCTCTGATCTGGCCCTCATCTGGCCCTCATCTGGCTCTGATCTGGCCCTCATCTGGCCCTGATCTGGCCCTGATCTGGCCCTAATCTGGCCCTGGTTTGGCTCTGATCTGGCCCTCATCTGGCTCT
>NC_045170.1:4033250-4035750 GCF_900700415.2 Clupea harengus | reverse complement strand
ATTGTGTACAGGGACCACTTGAAATTTCCTTCCGTTTAAGCTCTACTGAGACGTAATCACTTTAAAATAAACGTCTGCAAACAACGAGCAGTGGTACATAAGGACTAACAATATAAGTGTTCATTTTCAGCTCAAACAAGTGAGTTTGTTTATCTGCATAAGTGTATGTCTACTGTGCATTCTTTTTTTTGAACTCAAACAAGTGAGTTTGTTTATCTGCATAACCTGCACTCATCTGAAACGTTCTACTGTGCACTCAGGGCCAAGGCATCCATCACCGTCAGTCAGCACAACAATAATACAAAAGTTAAAAATAAAATTTGAAATTGATGTAATTGAGATGCAAAGATGGACACACCAAAAGGATACATGGAATAAACAGTTAACTTTTTTTTACATCATCATTGGGAGGTTTTTTTGTAATTATAATTTTTTTGGTAATTCATGTCATATGCCAGAGTTAAGTCATAGTCATAAAGTCATAAACTCATATCATTAATCGCCATGGCAACCGTGACGCACTGTCGCCTTTATCGCCAAGGAGGCGCAGCATCACAAAATCATGAAATGGATGACTCATGCCTAAAAAATGATATTGCTTACAACTGCCATAATGTGCAGAGAGAGTCATCAGTAATAAAGTTAAACATTTAATGAACAAACAAAAATGACGACGGAGGCTAAAACCCATGGGTCTTAGCAAGAAAAACAAGGACATTACAAGAAATAGAGGAAAAGAAAGGGGAAAAAAACACTCCGTGGAAGCTTAAGTGGCCTGAGATTGGCAATGATGAATGCAAGATTAGGTGAGGGCTTTCAGCTTGTTATAAATTAACAAGGCGAGTAGCAATTAAGTGACTCATCGGGTCTTGGACATTATCTAAAACGCCTTTCATTTAGCTTCACGGGTGCAAATCAAAGAATACGGACCTGACCCGGGAGCCTTAAATAAAGCCTGGCCCTGCGTTTACAGGGAATAATAGGCCGAAAGAGGAGAAGGAGTATATTACTAATGATTGGCTGGACCATCTACCTAATGAAGAGCTCTGCAAACCTTCAGGAGAAAGGACAGGCAACAGCCCCAGTATTCTTGTTCTGTCTGTAAGTCTGTTTCTCGCTTAGTTCAGGCTCGGTTTACTGTGATAACAAACACGAGTAATGAAAAATACAATTTTGTGTATATCTACATCTGAATCTGGGATTTGCCCCATAATCCCACAATTACCTTTTCTCTCCTGTTTTGGAGGTGAAAGTTGAAATTGATAGATAAGGCCTGAATATGCTCTAGTTGATATCTAAAGGCGAGGTTATTAGCAGGTGCTTTTATCCAAAGCAACATACAGTCAACTAGCAGTGATCGGGAATCGAACCCAGGTCAACCCACATGTAAAGCAGCGACACTAAGCACATCCAGATATCTGATTAGCTCCTATTAGCTGTTTCTGGACTGACTCTGCGTGGCTGTGCGTAAACCTAACGCCCCGATACCTTAAGAGACCTACTAACGACAGGAAGAAGCCGATCCACTTCGGTTTCAGCCTCCTTGCTAGCACGCCTAGCCTGCTTAGTCTGCCTAGCACTGATGCCCCAGTGTGGAGCCGTGCTTAGTCATGTGACACACGCCTCCTGTTACACCTGCTCAGGTCCTCCCGTGGCCCTTAACTCACTCCCGGGGCAACTGTCCATATAGCTGGTTCTGTCCATATAGCTGGTTCTGTCCATATAGCTGTTTCTGTCCATATAGCTGGTTCTGTCCATATAGCTGTTTCAGTCCATATAGCTGTTTCTGTCCATATAGCTGGTTCTGTCCATATAGCTGTTTCTGTCCATATAGCTGTTTCAGTCCATATAGCTGGTTCTGTCCATATAGCTGTTTCTGTCCATATAGCTGTTTCAGTCCATATAGCTGGTTCTGTCCATATAGCTGGTTCTGTCCATATAGCTGTTTCTGTCCATATAGCTGTTTCTGTCCATATAGCTGGTTCTGTCCATATAGCTGTTTCTGTCCATATAGCTGGTTCTGTCCATATAGCTGTTTCTGTCCATATAGCTGTTTCTGTCCCGGAGGCTGTTTCTGGAACCTGCTCATCATCCCGTAGCCCCGGTGGAACTTGTGCTACGACCTTCCATATTGCTGTCTCAGTTCTGTTATTAAGTTGCGTCGTGTTCACTGAGCTCTGAAACTAACAGCTTCCTGTCGTTTTCACAGCACCGCTGAGTAGAGTCAGCTCCATCCACACACACACACACACACACACACACACACACACACACACACACAAACACACACACGGACACGGTACTTTAAGAGTGGTGCTGTAAAAATAAATAAACAAATAATTAAAAAAAAGCAGCTAATCAAAACGCTGACGAACAAGTGTGGCCCCACTGCGAGGGAAATGTGTAATCTAACTCATTACTTTTAATCTCTTCCTGGTTTAGTGTCCAAGCAGCTCGTTAAAGGGGACAAGGCGCAGCACATCAAGCAAACATGCTTACA
>NC_045170.1:4000750-4013250 GCF_900700415.2 Clupea harengus | reverse complement strand
TCTCTCTCTCTCTCTCTCTCTCTCTCTTTCTCTCTCTCTCTCTCCCTTTCTCTATCTCCTTCTGTCTTTCCCCCAACCCTTCCTCACACACCCTCGTTCCTCCCTCTTTGTCTCCATCTCTCTCTCCCTGCATGGCTGCCATGGAAACTAGATAGCAAAAGAACAAAATGGCATCTTGAGCACAGCCATAGGGGAGAAGACGAATGGAAACAGAGATAGATAGAGAGAGAGAGGAGAGAGAGAGAGAGAGGGAGAGAGAGAGAGGAAGGGAGAGACGGATCATGTCTGCTCCTTGAAATGAATATCTTCCCCTCGTGTCACTTTTGTCCAGTGCCCTACAGAGATCTCACTCTCCCTGCAGCCGGGCGGTGAGAGAGACATGCCAGCAGTCATCCACTCACTGTGACATTTAAAACACCCTGAGAAAGAATCTAGAACACTGTAAACAAAGAAAAGAGAATGAAGAAGAAGAGGAAGAAGAAGAAGAAGAAGAAGAAGAAGAAGAAGAAGAGGAAAAACAAGATGAAGAAGAAGAATTTTCAAAACATTCAAATATTTTGTGGGTAGGCCAACTAATTGGTTCAGTAGATAAAGATCTAACTACAGAGTCAGATCGGGTGGATACAAAGGTCTTGCAGTATTGTTTTAATTATATCATAAAATAACTTCTGTTTTTACAGAAAAAAAAAAAAAAAAAAAAAAACAATGTCAGAAGACAATTATTCTTGATTAAACAGCACGACAAACAAAAACAAACAACAACACAAAATGGCTATCTATTTTAGATCATTCATACATTTTTATTAGTTTTTAGTAGTATTTTCTCTATCCTTCCACCTGCATTTTGAAGACGTTTCATGCCGCGATGTCTAATTTTCCCTTCCAGGCCTGCGAGAGGCAGTGTTGCACCATGCATGGTCGGTTCAACCTTACTGCAATGCGGCAGGCGAAGAAGAGACGGAAGTCAAACGTTTGTTGTACGGAACACACGACGAGCACGCTGCTGTAGTCAGATGAGACGATTTAATCTCGTTTTGAAGGTAAAGTATCCCCATTGTCGGATAATTTATGATAGAGAATGCTTATAATATCAGTATTTGCGTGTCCGACAGCTCCGAATACAATTATATATGTAGCGGTAGGGCAGGTTTGACTTGGCGGCAACGAATTAATCTGAGCAGCCTTAGTGCCGGTGAAGCATCTCACATTAAACATAAGTCATTTGGTCAACAGAAATGTTCAAACGTCTGTAGCACATTCACGCCCTGTCCTTGTAACGTTGTGAAATTAAATGGATAACTTGTTTATGTTAATTCGTGCTAATCTAGGTTTTGTTAATGATCTCAAGAACAATAGCTGGCAGGCTAAGGTTAGCATTACAAATTAACTGCTTTGGGAATCGTTGTAATGTTAACTTGCGAGATAAGTCGGTGTTCATATAGATTTCCCAGTGTCGTATATGGGGTTCTTTGGAGGCGTGGCTCGCAACGTTACAGGTGTTTGGCTACTGATCGTTCTGTTGTTGAATGTAACTGTTTGACAAGCATGTGGTTCGCGCTTCCGGGAGATGACAGTCTCTCCATTTGGATAGGATATGCGAGCATATGCATCATCACGTGTTTCAGCATCTCCTGTCCTCTCAGGCCCTAGTCTTTCAGTTGGATTACAACACACTAACAGTTGTTCATGTAGTATTTTGTAAAACATACGGAGGTCTATTAAAAACATTAACATGTTTATCCGTGTTCAGGTCCAGACATGACTGACTTTGAGCTCAGTGGCAGATGGCATCATCACCCCTCAGGATGGTCTCAGGCTTCACAATGAGTGGTGGAAGCTTTGGTATAAGTGGTCCGGCCCCTGCCTGGGCGGGGTATTTGGGAAAAGTCAGTTCAACTTGGTTCTCTCCAAAAAGCGGTCACGTGTGCAAAGCTCTAAACACAATATTATTATTATTATTTTTTTAATTTATTTTTTTTCTAACTATACGGGATGCTATTTGCCCCTTCTATTATAAAAACTCACACCCATGAGGTTTAAAAAAAAAAATCAGTTGAAAGGAAATCACTGATTTCAAAAAGGCCAAAGTTTAAAAATTCTGTTGCTGCTAGTTGATACTTTACAAAAAATAACTCAGTAAAATTGTAATAACGTGAAAGGATGAAGTGGCAAAAGGGGAGCCCAGAGTGTACTAAGTGTGAAAGAGAAATAGCTACGCACTAGTAGCTATATCATCTCTCACACTAATGGAATCCCTTTTGTGTCTGCTTGTGTCCTAATACATTCTTGAGATGCCCATATCTCACAGCGTGTCTGTCCTGTTCCTTAAGCTGTATGCCCTGTGCCATGTTGACTGCTCCTTGTGTATTCATATCTGTGACTTCCTCAGTCCCAGGACGGTCCAGGGCTGGCAGAGACATGCCCCTGGTGCGAGGCGAAGGGACAGGTTGTCACTCTCCGCAGTTATGCCATCAACCACAAGGAGAGCATCAGGCTCTGTCCAAGCCCTATGGTAAGTCTCAGTGCTTCAGTGATGACCTCAGCTGGGTCCCTCCGTATTCAAGTCTGTCTGTTCTGTTGTGATCGTTGCTCATTCTTTTGTGCATCTGTCTGCCTGTCTGCTCTGCAATGGGAAGCAGGTAGGCAGGGTAAATGTTGATAAATTGCTTGATGGCGAAGTTCATTTATTTCAGTCTTTGTTTGTTTGTTTGTTTGTTTGTTTGTTTCTTTGCGTAGTTATTTATTTCCCTCTATAAACACTCAGGACGTGAATACGGTTTTAGTCTGGTGGGAGATGTGTGTGTGTGTGAGATGCATTTATTGTAATGCTTTCTCTCCCTCTCTCCTATATGTGTGTGTGTAGTGTATTTTCCCTCTGGTGAGTAGACCACTGGAGGCTGTGTTGTCCAGCCTCTCCTCCACACCTGTACCCGACCAACCCGACCAAACCCCAGCCGCCCCGGACAGCCCAGACCTCGTGCCTCCCTCGGCCAAGCGTGCCAGAACCGAAGAGCCTCCTGCCAAAGCCTGCTCCGTACACCCAAATGGTGCCACACTGCCCGACCCGTCCACTCAGAACGGCGACTGCCTTCATGCCACGGCTGAGAATGAGGGCCTCTCCTCGGACAGGGACGGAGACGGTAGCGTCTGCGAGGATGACGACAGCAGCGGAATGGTGTGTGCGCCACCTGAGGAGGTGAGCGCGCCAGCGGTGGGCACGCCAGCGACCGGGGCCGCTCACAAACTCGACGCGCGTGCGTCCGCCTCGGCGGAACGTTCCGAGGTTCTTTCCGTGGAGGATCCTGCATCCGTGGAGGAAAAGAGCGGGAGTAATCTGAGTTGGCTGAACTCGCTGCTGGTGGCTCTAGCTCAGTGTAAGACTCTGAGGCTGTCGTTGTTGTCGTCGTCGTCGTCGTCGTCGTTGTCATCCAGTCGGCACGGCGACTGCTCCCAGGGGAGGAAGAGGAAGAATGTCACTCCGGATGTGTCACCTGTCTGGGATTTGTGCGCACGTTACGAGCGCGCCTCCTCACTGCGCCAGTCTAATCGCCAGATGGAGGAAGGTTCGTGAGATGCTTTAATCAGACATATTAGTCAAGATGGTTGGATTCATCTGAGGGCGTATGCTTGTGGGGATTTTTTTTTTTTATATATCTGTTCATTGACTTACAGGTTTTCTTTTTTTTTTTCAGGAATTGACGCTCTTCAAGAAGGAGAGAAAAAGTTGGCTGATCTCAGATCATCTGTTTTGCAGCTGCTGCAACATCCCCTTCGGCGCAAACTAGGTGAGCGACGACGACACCATTTCGTCCTGACTGCTTTGTGTCAGCGGTCGCTCCTCAGCGCTCTCAGCTTGGCTCCAATCACTCCGCTCTAATTTGTGTGTTGCCCTCTCCAGAACTCATACGGCGGACAGTGGAGACGCCCGCCCTGGCCCTTCCTGCCCTCCTTGAGCTGGACAGCGATGCCAAAGAGCTCTTCCAGCACTCGGTCCGGTGGGAAAGCGACTGTCAGGCCTGTGGATGCAGCTCCAGCAGCAGGTGGGTGTGATGGAGCCTGTAGCGAGGTTCTGGTGGCCAGGATCGGTGCTCGGGGCTCTTCTCACTCCCTTATGTTTTCTAATCCAGACGGGAAGTAAATATGGGCAGGGAATCATTTTGGTGAAGATGAAGTGCTGCTGACCACAGTGGAATTTAATGGCCGTCTAATTGTAACGTCACATTAATACGACTGAACACTAACATGGCCAGTCATGATAAAAATTCTTAAATCATTTGTTTCTCTCTCTCTCTCTCTCTCTCTCTCTCTCTCTCTCTCTCTCTCTCTCCATCCCTCCATCTCTCTCTCTCTGTCTGTCCCTTCAGCTGTACCAGTACTGTAACAGCCTACACAGAGCTGGTGTCTGACTTGCATCCACTGAGCGCTCCGGTCCAGATTACATGCAGCCGTTGTCAGAGCAACAACCAGAAGAAGAAGATCCTGCAGGAACGGTGAGGACGTTGGCGTTGGTGTTTCACTACACCTCACACATCACACACAACACCCATTCGGTGGAAGTAGATTAAGTGTGCTGTGAATGAGGCGGATTTCTTGTTTTGGGTTCACTGTCACACGTGTATTTTCCCAACAAGCTCTTTGTTTTTTTTTTTGTTTTTTTTCCATCGCATTGAATGTATTGGATTTGAAATGAAGTGTTTCTTTTACTCCACAGGTTTCCCTCAGTGTTTGCTCTGCACTTCGTTAACGGTGTTCCCCATAATGATGTCACCGCGTGCTCGTTTGGCTACGCGGACGCACAGTACGCTGTGACGGTGGTGATCCAGCATAAGGAGAGCGAGAACCTCTTCATCTCCTGGTCTCGCCAGTCGGATGGTGAGTTAGTTCACACAGCCATGTGTATATACACACTTATGCATCTCCTGGTCTCGCCAGTCGGATGGTGAGTTCACACAGCCATGTGTATATACACACTAATGCATCTCCTGGCCTCTCCAGTCGGATGGTGAGTTCACACAGCCATGTGTGGATATACACTAATGCCTATCCAGTCGGATGGTGAGTTCACACAGCCAGGTGTATATATACACACTTATGCATCTCCTGGCCTCTCTAGTCGGATGGTGAGTTCCCACAGCCATGTGTGGATATACACACTAATGCATCACAGTGTGGCAGGTCTGAAACGTTGTGAGTGCAGGACTGCCAGCCAGTGCCACACAGATTGAAATGAAGCTGCGTTCCCCCTCTACGTGATGCTGTTTAAATGTCACTCCATTAGAGTCACCGGTCCATGCTGACCTTTCTGTTGCGCTTTTCACAATTTGTGTTATGTCAAAGGTTTGACTGGGTGTAATGGGGAATGAGGTATTATGGGATGGCTTCATTTCAAAGAATCATTCATTTAAATTCTAAAAAAGGTCCAGATGCCGGTTGCCAAAAAAATTCTAACCTACTGAACCACTTCATTTCTTCTTCTTCTTCTTCTTCTTCTTCTTCTTCTTCTTCTTCTTCTTCTTTTTTTTTTTTTTTTTTTTTTTTTTTTTTTTTTTTTTTTTTTTTTAAATAGGGTCTTGGACAGCATATAACGACTTTACAGATCCAAGAGGCAAATCTCACTCAAAGCTGGACATCCCTGAAAAAGAAATCCACATGATTTTCTGGGAGGTTAAATCGGAAGACTCGCATCAAACCACTACATGCACCCCAATGGATACCCCTTCATCGACAGACTCCAAACCAGAGGAGGAAGACGGCGTAGAAGTCGTCCCGCCAGAAGACGTGTCTTTCGTGTCCAATACATGCACACCAGTGGATATCCCCCCTTCATCGACAGACTCCAAACCAGAGGAGGAAGTCGGCGTAGAAGTCGTCCCGCCAGAAGACGTGTCTTTCGTGTCCAATACATGCACCCCAGTGGATATCCCCCTTCATCGACAGACTCCAAACCAGAGGAGGAAGTCGGCGTAGAAGTCGTCCCGCCAGAAGACGTGTCTTTTGTGTCCAATACATGCACACCAGTGGATATCCCTTCATCAACAGCCTCCAAACCAGAGAAGGAAGTCTGCGTAGAAGTCGTCCCGCCAGAAGACGTGTCTTTCGTGTCCAATACATGCACCCCAGTGGATATCCCCCTTCATCGACAGACTCCAAACCAGAGGAGGAAGTCGGCGTAGAAGTCGTCCCGCCAGAAGACGTGTCTTTTGTGTCCAATACATGCACACCAGTGGATATCCCTTCATCAACAGCCTCCAAACCAGAGAAGGAAGTCTGCGTAGAAGTCAGCCCGCCAGAAGACGTGTCTTTCATGTCCAATACATGCACCCCAGTGGATATCCCTTCATCGACGGACTCCAAACCAGAGGAGGAAGTCTGCGTAGAAGTCGTCCCGCCAGAAGACGTGTCTTTCGTGTCCAATACATGCACCCCAGTGGATATCCCTTCATCGACGGACTCCCAACCAGAGGAGGAAGTCTGTGTCGAAGTCGTCCCGCCAGAAGACGTGTCTTTCGTGTCCCCACTTGAGGACACATTTGTGGAGGCGCTCAAGCCAATTGACCCCGACGTCAGTGTGATGGACACCTCCATAGGCAGCGCCACACTGCTGGATACCTTTGAGGGGCTGTCCCATAATGACATTGTCACGCTCACTCTGGAGCAGGTGAAGGTGGAAGCCAAGGCTAAGAATCGGAAGGCGTCCCTTGACCCCCCTGCAGTTGGGGGAGCAGCTGAACCCTTGGTGGCTGAGGAGACCGAGCCCACCGAGGTCTCCAGTCCCGTGATCAGGAGAAGCAGTAGGATTGCAATTAAACAGATCGAGCGGAAGGTGAAGCAGAACTCGAGACGGAACAACATCCGAGAAGGGGAGAACCCGGAACCGCAAGCACTGAAAACCCCAGAGAAACTGAAAACAACGCCGCAAAGAAAAAAAGCACAGTCAGTGAACATTTTAAGTCCTACAAGACAGAACCTGGCACAGCACACCTCGACACCACAGAACACTACACTGTTCATCCCAGTAGGTCAGATCCATGGACCAGCACCAACTGGGGCACAGAACTCATCACTATTTAACAACACAGCACTTGGCTCAACTCCATATATTCCAGTAGGAGGTAACCTGGACCAGAATCTGACTTCGCAAATTCTGGACCTGCAAAACCCTACACTCTTATCTGTTCCTTCAGACAACCTTGTACAGCAAACTCAAGCAACACAGAACATATCACTACAAACTCTAAAAGTGCAACAAACAACAAAGCCAGCTTCACCCAAACAGAACCCCGGACTAAAAACCCCAACAAAGCGCAAAGTAGAAAGGCTACTCTTCGTGGTGCGGAGCCCAACACGGCCAATGCCAACTGTTGTGCAGAATCCAGCGCTGCTAACTGGAACGGCTGTGCAGAATCCAGCGCTGCTAACGGGAACGGCTGTGCAGAACCCAATGCAGGTAACTGGAACGGCTGTGCAGAATCCAGCGCTGCTAACGGGAACAGCTGTGCAGAACCCACTGCAGCTAACTGGAACGGCTGTGCAGAACCCAACACCGCTAAAGGGAACAATCAAGCAGAACCCAACACCGCTAAAGAGAACAATCAAGCGGAACCCAACACCGCTAAAGAGAACAATGGTGCACAACCCAATGCAGCTAACTGGAACGGCTGTGCAGAATCCAGCGCTGCTAACGGGAACGGCTGTGCAGAACCCAACACCGTTAAAGGGAACAATCAAGCGGAACCCAACACCGCTAAAGAGAACAATGGTGCAGAATCCAGCGCTGTTAACGGGAACGGTTGTACAGATCCCAACACGGCTAACGTCGTCAGTGACAAATCCATCCCTGCTCAACCCACCAGTTCAAAACTCAACGCAGTTACTTCAAACAGTACCGTACCCAAAATGTTCACAAAACCCACAATCGAAGATCCAGACGTCTTTAACTCCTGCAGCACAGAACTCTGTTCAACCCACTCCAGTGATCCAGAACCTAACAGCAAAAACCCTTAAAACACAGAGCCCTGTGGTGCAAACTCCAGCAAAGCGAAACAAATCAGCAAAAACCCCTGCGATACAGAAACCAACAACGCAGACCCTAGCACCGAAAACTGTGAAGGCCCTAGCAACCCAGAACCCAACAATGATGAGCCTAGCAACCCATAACCCGACAGTGCAGATCCTATCAACACAGAATCTGCCAGCGCAAACACCAGGAATGCAGAACTTGGCACAGAACACTCAAGCAGCCCATATCCCTGCAGTGCCAACAGCAACAACGAAATACCCACCACCACCACAGACTCCACAAACGCAGAATCCAACAGCGCAAACCACACCAGTAGACAACCTCGCCATGGACACGGTAATCACACTGAACCTGGATATAGAAATGGATTACACTGAACCAGATGAGCTGCAGGCACCTGAGCTCATCCTCCCCTCCATCGTTACTCCCCGACCTCAACATGGCCGCCTCCCCATGTCAACTTCAGTGGAGACTCCCTTTGTGGCGTCCTTCACGCCGGTACCCCCACCTCCTTCCCCTTCCCCTTCCCCTTCCCTGTCCGCGACTAGTGTGTCCCCAAAATGCAAGCTTTCACCCCCACCTCCTTCCCCTTCCCCTTCCCCGTCCGCGACTAGTGTGTCCCCAAAATGCAAGCTTTCACCCCCACCTCCTTCCCCTTCCCCTTCCCTGTCCGCGACTAGTGTGTCCCCAAAATGCAAGCTTTCTCCCCCACAACCTTCCAAACCCCAGCCCAATCCTCCGCCGCAGTCACAGGAGAGGAACACAAAGACGACGGCTCTCCCTAAAGTCACGCTGAAGCATGACCTTAACAGCGCACCTCTAGTTAAACCTCAAATGTTCAGCGGCTTCAAAGTTCAACAGAGGGAAGCGCCCAGCAGCTCATCCAGGCTGGGTGGCTCCGGTGGGCTGCAAGGTTTCCTCACCAAGCAACCCCTCACAACGCCATCTCTACCCCAAGCTCCACTTAGCGCTCCGCAGAAACCCACTCCGGGAAAGATGGCCGCCAGGCCTGACTGTGCTCCGAAAGGCCAAGCGGCGTTGATGAAAATTAAGAAGGACCCTGATCAGGTGCCTGAGGACGTGAAGACGGCCTCTCTGAGACTGAAGATGCTGAAGAAGCTGAAGGCCAAGAAGAAGGAGCTGGCGAAGCTGGACTACATGCTACGCGAGAGGGGCATGGTGCCGGCCCCTCAGGCGTGCAGCGCTCCGCCCAGCGTGATCTGCGGCGCGTCAGCCGACACCAGCCCGGCGTCCTCGCAACTCCTGTCGCCCGGCACGCCGTCTACGCCGTCCACCATGTCTTCGGACGGAGCCGACATGCTGGAGATGCTGGCCGGGGGTGGAGGGGACGCGTTCGGGCACCTGATGAGTGGCAGTGCCCCAGAGAACCCCCAAAATCTATACCCCACAAGCGCTCCGCTCAGCGCCCCCTCCACGGCCCCTGCTCCTGACTTCCTGACTATTGATGACTTCCTGGATGATGTCATCTTTGACACCAACGCACCAGAGAAGGTTGTGGAAAATACTGAGTTTGACACGCTGGATATGTTCCTATAAGTCAGAAATGGTCTGTTCCTCCGTAAAACTTGTTCAATGTCACTTTTCGTGAGCTATGTGAAGGTAGTTAAAAGTTTAATTCAGGCTTTAGAATTGTTTATTAATGTAAATAGCTGTTTTATTTATTTCTGTTCTAAAGTTATGTACAGAAGAAAGACATTTGTAATTAAAATAAAAGAGTATTTTCTAAACTTAGGATGGTTGTCAATCATTAAAAACCTGTTACCTTGGTACCCAATAAGAGGAATGTTGCACGAACTAACAAGAATAAAACAGATCTACATCTGCTATTACTGCGGTTATTGTACTATGGTCATTTTTTGTAAAGTACCAAACCAAATTTGATATTGTGATCAGATCAGTGTTTTTATTAATAATGAATATTTCATCTGACTCAATTTTACAAAAAAATCAGGTGATTTGGATTTTTAATCTTCGACATGCCAGCTGGTGAATGTAATTCAGTTTGACTGAAAATCACATCCCAAGATCATTGGTTAATGTGGTCTTAACCAGTGTGGTATAAACCAGTGTGGTCTTAAGCAATGTGGTATTAAACATGGCTAATGTGGTATAAACCAGTGTGGTATCAAACATGGCTAATGTGGTATAAACCAGTGTGGTCTTAAGCAGTGTGGTATTAACCAGTGTGGTATTAAACATGTGGCCAGTGTGGTATTAAACATTGCTGGCCTTTACACCATTAACTATCGGGATTACCGCAGGGTTTGAGCATATGGTGTCCATCTAACATAGTGACCTTATTCAAAGCCAACAATCCAGACTGATAATCCCATGAAACATACAAGCGAGATGTTTTCTACTAGTCTGTTACTGCCGTGCCTGGGGTCTTAAGTGTTTGTGACTCTGACCCGGGTAGCTTTTGTGTGAGGAAGCGACTAAATATATCCTTTGACCACAGTGCGAAAAACCCTGGTAGCTTTCAGATCGCCTTTTAACGCCTGTGTGGGGAAAAATGATTAATGCCTGGGAAAAGGAAAACTAAAATTAACATTAAAAGTGGAGCTGGAATGAAAGTCCACGTGAACAGGTCAGGAGTGCGGGTCAGAATGAGGCAGCTCAGGTCACATCACTGGTGTGTTTGGATAGCCTTAAGAGTCCCTAAAGGATGCGTGTTTACACACCGTAGACAAACTAGTTGAGAGGGCTGCACTGGCGATCCTTTGATATTCTCCCCGTCAGTGGGTGGCTGAAGAGGGGGGGGGGGGGTGGTACATCATAGACCGGGCCAGAGAAAAGGCCAGTTTAATGAGCACTGGTCCCCGCACTGGCAGCGGTCCCTGGGACTATAATTGAATATCGTTTCTTTTTTTTGCCCTGGTGATTCCTGACATTTGTGTTTGAGCCTATAAGCGGCGCTTTCAAACATGTTTCCAACCGTGAGCAGTGCTTTCAAAACGTGGATACATTCCTGCCTCTGAGCGATGCTTTCAAGGTGAGAGCGCTCGGGCGGGTAGCGCCTGGGCATGATCCGCAGTGCTCCAGGGGCGCTCGGCTGCAAGCATGCATCTGGGTTTGCCTTTTGGCTGTTCGTGATGAGAAGCCATCATGCTCGATTGATTGCCCTTCACGCTGTGCTAGGCTAAAGCCTGCCACTCTACTCTACACCCTTACGGTTCAGTGCGTCAATCTGATTGGCACTGGCCATGAAAAGCCCAGTTTTGCGGTATAATGCAAAAGGTCATGCGTTGCGAACCAGCCATATGTAAACAAATACGTGTGCTTGCTCGGAAGCGTGTGTTTTTTTTTTTTTAGAAGAAAGAAAAGAAAGAGGCCTTTGAAATATGAATCGTTTGACTACACGGACACGCTCAATGACGGTAAGGTGAGTGTATGTGTACGTACTGTCCCTGTAAGATGAGTGGGTGGGTGGAGTTTTAAAAGCCAGTTAAAACAGGAATTTTTGACGGCATGTGTGAGTGTGAAAGATGGGAGGGAAAATGAGCGAGGAAAGGGATGGGCGGTGTTTGTGGTTTTGGCCAAAAGATCTTGGCACTATCCAAAACCTAATAGTCCAGGAAAGATGATGTGCCAAGCCGTTCCACCAATTTGGATGCCCTGAGTCTGCGGTCTAACGTATGCGAGGCGCCGTTGGTAATTGGAGTGGCATTGACAATACAGTCGTGCATTATGAACAGCCACTCAGCCGTGCCGGCCAGCTTTTTATGGAATACCGTACGATTTCAATTAACTGCTCTGGAAATTGCCGGTCTCTAAAACTGAGGTGAGGTACAATTCCTCACTCCAGCCCTGGCATATTTATGGGCTATAACCTGTTTGTGTTTGTTTGTTTTGTTGTTTTTATTTTGTTTTATTTTATTTTTTTGGGGGGGGGGGGGGGGTAGATTGTAATAAAGAAATGGGGCGAGGAGGGCAAGATGGGAACCCTGTCAGAGAGGAGGGGTGAGGAAGAGAGAGAGGAGGGGTGAGGAAGAGAGAGAGGAGGGGTGAGGAAGAGAGAGAGAAGGGGTGAGGAAGAGGAGAGGTGAGGAAGAGAGAGAGGAAGGGTGAGGAAGAGGAAGAGGTGAGGAAGAGAGAGAGAGGGGTGAGGAGAGAGAGAAGGGTGAGGAAGAGAGAGAGAAGCAGAGGAGGGGTGAGGAAGAGAGAGAGGAGGGGTGAGGAAGAGAGAGAGGAGGGGTGAAGAAGAGAGAGAGGAGGGGAGAAAGAGAGAGAAGCAAGGAGGGTAGGAAGAGAGAGAGGAGGGTGAGGAAGAGAGAGGAGGGGTGAGGAAGGAGAGAGGCAGGGTGAGGAAGAAGAGAGAGAAGGGGTGGGAGAGAGAGAAGGAGAGGTGAGGAAGAGAAGAGGGAGGGGTGAGGAAGAGAGAGGAGGGGTGAGGAAGAGATGAGAGAGAAGAGAAGAGGAGGAGGTTGAGGAAAAGAGAGAGAAAGGGGTGAGGAAGGAA
>NC_045170.1:3998494-4000250 GCF_900700415.2 Clupea harengus | reverse complement strand
ATGCATGTGTGTGTGTATATGCCTATAAGGGAATGTGTGGATTCTGTTTAATGCGTGGGTTACAGTTTGCCATGACTAACCCCTGCCTACATGAGTGACTCCTCCTCTGACCCAAAGGATAACTCTAACAGCACCTCTATAACAACCACATCCATGGTATTTATTAACATGAAGACACGTGAAGCAAGCAAGTCTCCACCTCTATAACAACCACATCCATGGTATTTATTAACATGAAGACACGTGAAGCAAGCAAGTCTCCACCTCTATAACAACCACATCCATGGTATTTATTAACATGAAGACACGTGAAGCAAGCAAGTCTCCACCTCTATAACAACCACATCCATGGTATTTATTAACATGAAGACACGTGAAGCAAGCAAGTCTCCACCTCTATAACAACCACATCCATGGTATTTATTAACATGAAGACACGTGAAGCAAGCAAGCCTCCATGGGTGAGAGTGGCGTGACCTTCATGGGTGAGAGTGGCGTTATCTTCATGGGTGAGAGTGGCGTTATCTTCATGGGTGAGAGTGGCGTGACCTTCATGGGTGAGAGTGGCGTTACCTCCATGGGTGAGAGTGGTGAGAGTGGCAGTACCCACATGGGTGAGAGTGGCGTGACCTTCATGGGTGAGAGTGGCGTTACCTCCATGGGTGAGAGTGGTGAGAGTGGCAGTACCCCCATGGGTGAGAGGGGCGTGACCCACATGGGTAAGAGTGGCGTTACCTCCATGGGTGAGAGTGGCAGTACCCCCATGGGTGAGAGGGGCGTGACCCACATGGGTAAGAGTGGCGTTACCTCCATGGGTGAGAGTGGCGTGACCTCCATGGGTGAGAGTGGCAGTACCTCCATGGGTGAGAGTGGCGTGACCTCCATGGGTGAGAGTGGCGTGACCTCCATGGGTGAGAGTGGCATTACCCACATGGGTGAGAGTGGCGTTACCCACATGGGTGGTCCTTTGGGGCGAACAACACTCCACCACTGACCCAAAGTAGAACTCTGACAGCACCTCAAAAACCACCCAATCCATTTACTTACAGTACCAGTCAAAAGTTTGGACACACCTTCTCATTTTTTGAGAAGTTTTTTTTCTTTACTTTTATTATTTTCTACATTGATGTAGATTAATACTGAAAACATTTAAAACTACGAAAGAACACATATGGAATGATGTACTGAACTACCATGTAGAAAATAATAAAAGTAAAGAAAGAACTTGAGAAGGTGTGTCCAAACTTTTGACTGGTACTGTATGTATTAACATAAAGACACGTGAAAGACACACACACACACACACACACACACACACACACACACACACACACACACACACACACACACACACAGACTGGTACTGTAAGTATTAACATAAAGACATGTGAAAGACACACACACACACACACACACACACACACACACACACACACACACACACACACACACACACACACACACACACACAGACTGGTACTGTATGTATTAACATAAAGACATGTGAAACAGGCCAGGCACTGAATCAAGGCAAAGGAAATGCCAGGCTGAGCGGCAGGAAGACCAGCGGCCCCCAAGGCGGAAGCCTGGCCCTCTGCAGCAGGAGGCTGCCTCCTCACCTGGCCCTCTGCAGCTGGAGGCTGCCTCTTCCGACCGCTGCCTCTTCACCTGGCCCTCTGCAGCAGGAGGCTGCCTCTTCCGACCGCTGCCTCTTCACCTGGCCCTCTGCAGCAGGAGGCTGCCTCTTCCGACCGCT
>NC_045170.1:3983494-3985994 GCF_900700415.2 Clupea harengus | reverse complement strand
CTGTTTTAACTTCGCGTCAGCTTTGAAAAAACCAGACAGCATCCCAATGACCCAGATGAAAGACGGAAGAGAAGAGAAAGAGTAAAAAGAGGGGAGAGAAGGAGAGAGAGAGAGAGAGAGAAAGGCAGAGAAAGAGTGAGAGAGAGAGAGAGTGAAAGAGAGAGAGACAGATCACTAAAAAGTCAAACTGTTGGGAAAGAAACTCCTCGTAGAAAGAAAGAAAGAAAGAAGAAAAATCAAAGACGGAAAGATGCGTGAGGTGTATAAGAAGAGCAGCCAAACACACAGTTCTGCGACGGAGGAGGACAAGTGTGTGAATCTTTACTCACCCTCGTAGTAGGCTCTGAAGCCCTGTCCACTGACGGCGTAGTCTGACAGGAGCCAGAGAGTGAGCCGTGACCCTGTGCTCACGATGGGAGAAGGGGCCGCAAACCCTGTCAACCTACGGAGACACACAGAAGGACAAAATACACCAGTCAGTCAACATCATCACTTAGCACAACCTACGGAGACACACAGAGGACAAAATACACCAGTCAGTTAACATCATCACTTAAAGTGGCATTATGCAGTAATTGTACATCAGGATTAGGGTTAGGATAAGCAGTTTTACCTTAAAATAACAGCTTTAAAAAAATTGGGGCGCTACAATGACTTTTAATATGGAGAATCGCCTTTGTGCCATTGCCATACCAGGGTCCGTAGGCATATTACTGCTAAATGTAGGATTGCCTGAAGCCGCCCGGTTTCTACTGTCTGCCGAACTAGTAAGTAGCTTATTTGCCGTCTTGCTTTGTCTTGTGTGTTGCACTTGCTTGATGTTTGACTGTGTTTGGACAGTTGTTGACTAACTCGCTTGTCATAATGTCAAAGTCAGCACATTTCAAGAGTTTTAGCCGCTAGCATATCGTTAGCGATTAGCAATTGTTCCGGTATGCTACTTTAATACAACCTACGGAGACACACAGAGGACAAAATACGCCAGTCAGTCAACGTCATCACTTAACATCCTGACCACATATTCTGACCACACTGGAACACCTCCAGGTCCATTGGTGTAATAGGAGGGTTAGCTACATTCTGACCACTCTTCTAGAACACCTTAGCACTGCTGTACTGCGGTAAGAGCATATATATTTTGAGCACGTCTTCAGAGAGCAGACTGGCTGCCTCAGCCCCGGCCTCAGGCCCACTGGTATTACGCTAAGAACAGACAAGAGCCATAATGGCAGCCTCCGTACGCAGAGCCATAATGGCCGCCTCCGTACGCAGAGCCATAATGGCCGACTCCTTACACAGAGCCATAATGGGAGTCTCCATCAACAAAAATGTGTGAATGGAGCCTGAAGGAGTAAGCAGCAATTTGCTCTTTAGCTGGTTAAAGGTTTAGGACCTACTGAGAGACTACAGAGAGCGAGGGAGAGATGGAGAAAGAGAGAGAGAGAGAGAGAGAGCAGAGTGTCTAACCATCGGTATAAACGTTTATGGGCCAATCAACCCCCCAATCGATGAAGTGGTTTGGAAAACGCTCCATTGGAAAGGTCAAAGGTTAAAGATAAGAGTTTACAGTGTTCTCAAGACACAACAGGAACAAAGAGACTGAAGGAGAGTTAAAGATAAGAGTTTACAGTGTTCTCGAGACACAACAGGAACAAAGAGACTGAAGGAGAGTTACATTGATCGACTAAAAGTACATTGACAGATTTTGAGGCAATCTTGTGCGCAAGTATCTACGGCCATGTGATAAAGTCGAAGAGAGAGCGATAGACAGACAGACAAACAGACAGACAGACAGACAGACAGACAGACAGACAGACAGACAGACAGACAGACAGACAGACAGACAGACAATCAAACAGACAGACAAACAGACAGACAGACAGACAGACAGACACTGTCTTTGTTGCTAAATTCAGTTCAGTATGAACTTACTCAGTGTGTTTACTGGCATGAGAAAAACATTATTTTCCACAACCAAAGCCAAATATCGTCTTTAAATATAGTATTCTAAAACAACAGCCAACAACTGGATAGTATTGTATTTTTATATTATACTGGCAAACTCTCTTCCTCTTCCTCCTCCTCATACCCCTCCCTCTCTCCCTCTCTCTCTCTCTCTCTCTCTCTCCCTCTCTCTCTCCTTCTCTCTCTCCCTCCGTCTCTCATAATGACTTTCCCACAGTGTCATCCTCTCAGTGCCATCAGCTCTGCAGGAGTCCTGATGGTCCCGAGGAGAAGGATTCAGGTCACCGTGGCCCTTTCGCTTCTTCAGCTCGCCATTAGAAAAGCGAGAAGAGAAGAGTAGAGTAGAGTAGGGAGCGAGAGAGCGAGAGAGAACAAGAGTGGAGGAAAGATGCTGGGCCCCCTTGCATTCAGCTGCTGCCTACACTGCACAATTATTCATCATGGCTAATGGACCACTGAGTGGGTCACTGGCGCCCAGCTCTCCGACACACACTCACACACACACACTTCCACTTCCATGGCGAATACACTCCCG
>NC_045170.1:3975994-3978494 GCF_900700415.2 Clupea harengus | reverse complement strand
GTGTGTGTGTGTTGCAGAACAACCCGTTTATCTATAGAGCTTGTGCTGTGTCTATTCTCAGTATGAGGCCCGTTAGCAAACATGGAGAGTCACTCTTTGATATGAGCAAATCAAAGACACGCACCTCTTGCCCTGCAAGCTCCAGACAAACACAGTCAAGTACACACACACATATTCACATGGACACAGTGGATCAGGTGCTAAATCACAACAACACACACACACTCTCTCTCTCTCTCTCTCTCTCTCCCTCTCTCTCTCTCTCTCTCTCTTTCTCTCTCTCACACATACACACACACACACAGTGGATCCAGTAGGAAGGCACAGCTATAACTGGCTGTACAGCCTAGGGGGAAGGAATTCTCCAGCAACCCTGCTAGCGTCAGATGGCCCCGTCGCAGTCCTCTAGTTAGCAGAGTCCATGGAGTTCAGCCAAGGTGAGCTCTACTCACTGGCAGCGGCGTTTCAGGAGGAAGAAAACAAGAATCTGAAGTAGAACCCCAGCGCTCTATGCAGACATTCCTACATGTCTTTGTCAGTGTGTCCACCCGCTCTCCTCAAGGGCTCACCACACACACACACACACACACACACACACACACACACACACACACACACACACCACACACACACACACACACACACAGACACACACACACACACACACACACACACACATAATTAGAGCCCAGCCCTCTATGCACACATGCCTACACCAGCTGTGGCTCGTTCATATGGGCAGGTGGAGCTGTGCCCCACAAATAGATTCATAAAATAAATGTCCGATCAACTGTTCATTTGATCTATTTAGATCTTTAAACGTAGAAGTTTTATGTTTCTAAGTCACTAAACAATGATTGGTTGTTTCAATAATTGCATATGGGATTCACATTGCACATATCTTGTGTAATTAGCCTGTGTCTTCCTCTACTACACTCATAGCGGTTTCCTGTGGGGTGGAGGACATCTCTGCTCACAGGAGCTCCACAGCGCCCCAGGATTTCCCCATGTAATCTGTGGTCAGACATGGAACTGCAGCGAGTCCTAATGGACAGCCGTTGGCACAGAAATAAATCTTCCTCTTTTGCTGTTAATGTCATGCTGGGCCTAAGGCAGCACAACGGTAGACCCACAATATTAATATTAGTCCGCACTAGGCCCATCGCCAATACCAGTCATGGCGTGTATCACCCGACATCATAGAACCTCTTAACTCAATCGAACGACTGCAAATTCCAGAAAGAAGACGACAGTGATGTCTAATTAATATTCTATTATTTCAGAGAAAAATACTACACGGGAGAGAAGCCCTTTGCCCTGCAGCAGGCAGCGTTACACAGACGCTAAAGTTAGCTCACAAGCTGTCGCGCCGTCCACTAGCGCTGCTAGCTACCTTCATGGCTCAGACCCAGCAGTCATCTCGGACTTGACCCATAAGCCCCTCGTCTCAACACAACCCCACAATGCACCTCGGGTAGGCACATGTATGTTTGTTTATTGAGGTTTGAGAGCATAGAGGTTTTTATCATATTAAATAAGAACAATTATCAATTTAGGATTCAATTTGTTTTTGTTGGAGGTCCCACTGCTGGTGACTGCTTGTGTGAAGCCTGCTATGAGTTGAAACTCTGCCCTGAGCTAAACCACAATGAAAGAGGTGGATGAAAATGAGTACACGAACAGACAGAAACATCTGACAAAAACAACAGCGTTCAACAATATGATACGCCTCACAAGACAACTGATGACACTGGAACAGTCAACATGATTTCGTATTAGCACCTGCCAATCATCATTTGAGTGGCGATGGCGAAACTAAGCAAGGACACATAGCGTTCTGTTAAGTGGCACACTTGTATGTGCAACATGTTGCAAAATATAAAACTTGTGTTCGATTAAACTTAGCCCCAGCTATTTCTCTGGCCCTGAGCCGCTAGCATCCTGCGCGTGTTTATCAGTGTGTGGAACCGCTAGTGTCCTGTGCATGTTTATCAGTGTGTGGAGCCGCTAGCGTCCTGCGCGTGTTTATCAGTGTGTGGAGCCGCTAACGTCCTGCGCGTGTTTATCAGTGTGTGGAGCCGCTAGCGTCCTGCGCGTGTTTATCAGTGTGTGGAGCCGCTAAGGTCCTGCGCGTGTTTATCAGTGTGTGGAGCCGCTAACGCCCTGCGCGTGTTTATCAGTGTGTGGAGCCGCTAGCGCCCTGCGCGTATTTATCAGTGTGTGGAGCAACTCCCCTCTTGGGCTCGTTAGCATTAGCATTAGCATACCTTACCAACCTGGCTGAGTTTCACACCCTTTGGTATTGTATTGTATATGTCTGAAATACATGAACAAACACACACACACACACACATGTACAGCGCATATAAGTACAAACACACACACACACACACACACACACATGTACAGCTCATATAAGTACAAACACACACACACACACACACGCACATGTACAGCTCATATAAGTACAAACACACACACACACACACACGTTTGGCAT
>NC_045170.1:3953811-3955494 GCF_900700415.2 Clupea harengus | reverse complement strand
GACAGAGGAGAGAGGGGAGAGAGAGGAGAGAGAGGGAGAGAGAGGGATAGAGACAGAGGGAGAGAGGGAGAGGGATAGAGGGAGAGAGACAGAGGGAGAGAGAGGGAGAGAGAGGGAGAGAGAGGATAGAGACAGAGGGAGAGAGGGAGAGAGACAGAGGGAGAGAGAGGGAGAGAGAGGGAGAGAGAGGGATAGAGACAGAGGGAGAGAACTACAAAGATAAAATGAAATACTCACTGTGTGTGTGTGTGTGTGTGTGTGTGTGTGTGTGTGTTTATCTATGTGTGTGCAAGGGTGTGAGGGTGTGAGGATAACAGTCCTGGCTGTGATCTACTGGGGGAAGTGTGTGTCGTCCTCATGAAGCATTCTGAGGATAACACTCCTAATTTAAGACACCAGTGCTCAGACGCTTCACACTCCAAAATAATCCTCCTCATCTGATTCACAGCCTCACGTGGAGATTTCACTCCTGTTAACCAAACCACTGGTCTATGGTCTGGTGATTTGTGTGTGTGGGTGTGTATGTGGTGTGTGTGTGTGTGTGTGGTGTGTGTGTGTGTGTCTGTGTGTGTGTGTGTGTGTGTGTGTGTGTGTGTGTCTGTGTGTCGGTGTGTATGTGTGCATGTGTGTGTGCGCATGTGTGTCTCTGTGTGTGTGTGTGTGTGTGTGTCTGTGTCTGTGTGTCTGTGTGTGTGTGTCTGTGTGTGTGTGTCTGTGTGTGTGTGTGTGTGTGTGTGTGTGTGTCTGTGTCTGTGTGTCTGTGTCTGTGTGTCTGTGTGTGTGTGTGTGTGTGTCTGTGTGTGTGTGTGTGTGTGTGTGTGTGTGTGTGTGCACGCGCGTGTGTCTGCCTTTCACTAACACAAAAAGGGGAGAGACAAAAGACCGTAAGGTATGAATATGCAAGTCAACAAGGCTCGAAGGCATGTTAACAAGCCCTGGAGGTGAACGGGTGGACACACTGACAAAGACATACCATGTGTGTGTGTGTGTGTGTGTGTGTGTGTGTGTGTGTGTGAGTCCTAGAGGTGAAAGGGTGGCCACACTGACAAAGACATGTAGGAATGTGTGCATAGAGCGCTGGAGAAGAAAAGATTCTTGTTTTCTTCCTCCTGAAACGCCGCTGCCAGTGAGTAGAGCTCACCTTGGCTGAACTCCATGGACTCTGCTAAATAGAGGACTGCGACGGGGCCATCTGACGCTAGCAGGGTTGCTGGAGAATTCCTTCCCCCTAGGCTGTACATGGCAGTGTGTGTGTGTGTGTGTGTGTGTGTGTGTGTGTGAGTGTGTTAGCGCTGGATTCACTACAGGGTTGCCATGCTCCACCAAGCCTTTCGCCATCTCCTCCTGCCCCCCGGCGAAAAAGCTGCTCCAACAAGGACCTCTCCCTCTCTCTCTCTCTCTCTCTCTCTCCTTCTCCCTCTCTGTCCCTCTCTCTTTCTCTCTTCTCTCTCTCTCTCTCTCTCTCTCTCTCTCTCCCTCTCTCTTCCTCTCTCCTCCTCTTGCTCTCTCTCACTCTCACTCTTCCTCTCTCTTTATCTCTTACCATCCCTCTCTAACTCTCTCTCTCCCATCCTCCCTCCCTCTCCCTCTCTCTCCCTTTCTCTCTCCCTCTTTCTCTCTCTCCCTCTCTCTCTCCCTCTCTCCTCCTCTTGCTCTCTCTCACTCTTCCTCTGTCTCTCTATC
>NC_045170.1:3948811-3951311 GCF_900700415.2 Clupea harengus | reverse complement strand
GGGGTTTCAAGGGGAAAAGCTGTTTGCTGACGTGAGGCTTTCCTGACTAAATGCAGCGCTGTTCCTGTCAACCCAGAGGGGATATATGTCAGGCCTGATCGCAGCGCCCTTACTCTTTCTCAGTCCGCCACCGCTACACGCTAGCGCATGCTACAACATGAAAGAGCAAGGAGCCAGACTGATAGTTTGACCAGATGTCATTCAGGAACTGAGACTTAGAGTAATACCTTGGAGGTTTGCCTGGAGAATCACACCGGCTGCTTGCCTGACTGCCTGCCTGGCAAAGGGCTTCACAGTGGTCTATGTTTGTGGCGTCTAGAGGTGTGTACTGTATGTTTACATACTTCACATACACTGAAAACAAATCGTTTAGATTGTACCTATACATTGGATATTCTACATGTAATGTATCTAGTAAAGAGAAAAGACTGACAGACTGACAGACAGACAGACAGATAGACCAAAAGAACGACAGACAGGGAGACAGACAGCAAGTCAGACCGCGAAACAGAAGCACTCCGAGCTGTGAATACTTTACTATTATCACTGTCCTCAGGGTCTATAGGCAAACTGCACGTTATGAGTATTTTGTATGACAAATACATGAACATTATATTTATCCAAACCTTTGGGATAACAAGGGCATTCTCTTCGAATCTTTCTGAGTCACATTATCCAGCCGGACTAATATAGCTGAGGGGCCTTCAGGCAAAGAGCAGGCAGAGAAGCCACCCTGGGACAAGAGCTGGCTGTCCAATGCACCAGGACCTCGGAAATGATAGGTCAAATATTTTAACAACACAGACAGAAAAACACACACACACACCAGCGTGAGCGTGTGAGCATTAGCGACACGTCACAGCTACCCCACTATGCTCTTGGACCTGCAAACAAACAACAACATAGCACTGTGCTCTTGGACCTGCAAACAAACAACAACAACATAGCACTGTGCTCTTAGACCTGCAAACAAACAACAACATAGCACTGTGCTCTTGGACCTGCAAACAAACAACAACATAGCACTGTGCTCTTGGACCTGCAAACAAACAACAACAACATAGCACTGTGCTCTTAGACCTGCAAACAAACAACATGAAAACACATGATGAAAGCTCAAGTTTCACAATGTTGTCCTTTCGCGAAATAGTATTCTAGAGATGGATGATCTCTCCACAGGACAGGTTTTAGCCTTTCTTACAGCCAATGACATGAATCTGGCTACCCTGCAAAATACATCCCATAATCCTGTGAGTAGCGCATTGGCAGAATGTCGCATGGTGTATTTGTTGGGCTAATGTTGTCTCAGAGTTATAGCACCACAGAACTTCAAATGGGAAAGACTTCAAATTCAGCATTATAGCCTATTTCTATAAGTGGTATGTTTAAATGAATACAATTAATAGTAACATCAGTTATTTTAATGTAGTTTGTTTGTTAATACACTGAATTTCTACAATATGCTGAAAATTAAATCTATTTTGTCTTTTTACTTGTTATTCATTCACTTGTTTTGATTTTCTTTCTATGTTCTTTTAGCTTCGTTTTTTAAATCTTTTATTTAAATATTTGTATGTTCTTTTTATCATGTACTGTACCTTCCTGTTTTAATCTCTTATTGTTCTATATTCTTATATCAGCTCATTTGTAAAGCACTTTACTACACACACACACACACACACACACACACACACACACACACACACACAGGTTAACACACACACACACACACACACACACACACACACACACACACACACACACACACACACACACACACACACACACAGTTAACACACACACACACACACACACACACACACACACACACACACACACACACACACACACACACACACACACACAGGTTAACACACACACACAGGTTAACACACACACACACACACACACACACAGGTTAACATGTGCTTACTCAATTATTGCATTAGAATTATTGTGCTTGCTCTTCAGGCACTGGGCCCTGTAAAAAGACTTGAGACAATTTTATTGCCGTGGCGCTAAATTGAATACAATTTAAATGAATTGACTTACCAATGTGTATGAAATGTGCTATATAAATAAACTTGCCTTGCCTTTACCTTTTATCCAATGTTCCCTGTTTTTCACAGCCATTTGCGCTTGGCCTCATGTTCATTTTAACTCTAGCCTGCATGCATGTGTGGCAGCCTGGACCGTGTCTTTATTATGTTTGCGCGGGAAAAAAAACAAGAAAAAACACACGCACTAACAAATGGACGTAATAAAGTAAATCAAAAGGTTCATTTCATATAATTCACTGACTTTTAATTAGTGGATCACTGATTTCATTTCCCACCAAACGAATAATCTAAAAGGAAAAAGGAACACTCACTGTTCCACTGATTCCTGTCATTGAGTCCATCGGCAGGAAAAGCAGACTCCGCTCAGGTGAGTGTGTGTGTGTGTGTGTGTGTGTGTGTGTGTGTGTGTGTGTGTGTGTGTGTGTGTGTGTGTGTGTGTG
>NC_045170.1:3928811-3933811 GCF_900700415.2 Clupea harengus | reverse complement strand
CCTACACAGAGATTAGCAGCATCTCTTACCGCGCTCATGAAAGACCAGACTAGCACACACTACCACACACCACCACACACCACCACATATTACCACACACACACACACACATTACCACACACACTACACACACACATTACCACACACCACTCTAATACACTACCACACACACCACTCTTACACACCACCACACACCACTCTTACACACACACATATTACCACACACACACACACACATTACCACACACACACACACACACATTACCACACACACCACACACACACATTACCACACACTACTCTTACACACTACCACACACACTACTCTAACACACTACCACACACACCACTCTTACACACTACCACACACACCACTCTTACACACTAACACACACACACCACACATTACCACACACCACTCTTACACACTACCACACACACCACTCTTACACACTACCACACACACCACTCTTACACACTACCACACACTACCACACACACACTACTCTAACACATTACCACATACACCACTCTAATACACTACCACACACACCACTCTCACACACTACCACACACTACTCTAACACACCACCACACACACCACTCTTACACACTACCACACACACCACTCTTACACACTACCACACACACACCACTCTAATACACGTTCACCTGCAAATGATTCAGAAAGACACACTATGACTCGGACGTATCAGATCACCTTCAGTAAATGGCTATTCGTTGCCATGGTAACTATAAACAAGCCTCCATCATTGGGCCATAGGCATGGACAGGCCTGGTGAAATGTAATCACCATTTCACACAGTGACTTTTACTGCTAATTATAGGAGGCAGGTGGCCCTGATCGGACGGACAAGGACTCTGTTTCTGGACTTATCTGCACTCTGGGAAACACAGCAGTGACACGCTGATGTACCCCCCTGATCTGAAACCTGGCCAAATGGGAAACACAGCAGTGGCACGCTGATGTCATCCCCTGATCTGAAACCTGCCCGAATGGGAAACACAGCAGTGACACGCTGATGTCATCCCCTGATCTGAAACCTGCCCAAATGGGAAACACAGCAGTGGCACGCTGATGTACCCCCCCCTGATCTGAAACCTGCCCAAAACACCTTTTGTGTGTCTGAGAATCTGTACCATCCATCACTTGGCAGCCAAGTGTGATGGCAGACAGACTGTACGGAGCTCTATGCAATCTACACAGCGTTGTATAAAGTGATACACCCTGATAGCCTTTTGCTATCATTAGTGGAAGGTTATACTTCTGTCCCCTTCATCCCCATCTAAGGCACAGGCACAGCAACCAATCCTACTGGTCTCATTAAAAGGGGGTATGATATTTCTCTCCTAATCCTCCATCAGCATGATCTAAGATCCGAGATCCCTATTTGGGGATAAGGAGGCTTTTGTCCTCGTCCTCCCTTTCAGCTGCCCTCCAGCCAGTAATGCAGTACTACAAATGAAGTTCACACAAAGTCTAGCACCGCCACCGGTTCCACCAGGCCTCCTCCTCCTCCTCCTCCTCTTCCTCCTCCTCCTCCTCCCTCCGTGTCAAGCTGTGCTCTGACACCGCGGTAATAACCAAGTCAGCCACGACGACGACGAGTGGGGCCGGACCGCGCCAGGCCCAGAAGAAGAACCATTAGCGGCGCAATGCCCAGTCAATGATGTGTATTATCCTGAGCGGAGGGGAGGGAGCGGGGAGGGAGCGGGGAGGGAGAGTGTTTCTGAGAGGCTTGGGTGCTAGGCGCCACTCGCTCCCTGTAATTGATGGAAATGAAAAAGCAAGGGGGTGAGAAAGGGAGGGAGGGAGGGAGGGAGGGAGGGAGAGGGTGTCATGTCACACTGTCTGTAGCCACGGACTCTCTGCCCAGACTTCAGAGGCAGTTTCAGAGGGACGGAGGCGCTACATACATACGCTAGGCTAATAATGATCAGGCCAGGCTTCACAGAGGTAGCATTTGCTCCGAAGCATCTTTATTATTCTGTGTATCATTTTTTTCATAATTAGAAAATCATTAGGGAGCAAAGTAGCACTGTTGGCATGGTGATAGCCCCCCCCCCCCCCACACCCTCACTGTGGGCATGGTGCTAGCAAATTCAATTTAGCACACACACACCCCCCCCCCCCCCGCAATACAGAACCTGAAATCTATCTCTCTCTCTCTCTCCATCTCTTTATCTCTCCAACCCACCCACTCCCCCACCTCTCTCTCTCTCTACTAAATTAGTATACTACCAATAAGGTTCATACACTTATCTACTTACTTATTTTCTCCTATTTATTAATGAATGACGTTGTAATTGAGGGAGCTGATTTGGGACCAGCCGTGGCCTTGAGCTGGCCTGTACCTGCTGCCCATAATGCTGCAGGTTTGGGCCGGCCTGTTGTTACGCCTGCACCTTGTTCCAGTTTGGGAATGAAGCTCAAAAGAGTCAGACGTCTCGTGTACATAATACAGTGCCATCTGTGTGATGAGCAGTAAATCTCAATCAGTGAATGGATACACTTTCCACAAAGTACATTTCTGATATTGCAGTGACCTGGGACGCTGCGCTCGTCTAGTGAGCGTCGTTTGGCACTGCCGTCTGTGCAAGCACGGCAATCCAGACTATTCTCATTTGTAGTTCCACGTTGGTGGAACGAACTGCCTAGTACTACCAGAGCAGGGGCGTCCCTCTCTACCTTCAAGAAGCTTTTGAAGACCGATCTCTTCAGAGAGCACCTCCCTTCCTAACTGGCACCTTGACTAGCGCTTAACTTGCACTTCAGCAGTTACATTCCTGCACTTCTTTTTCCTTTCTAGGTCGTTTTTCTAATTCTTATGTAAAGTAGTATTTATTGTTACACCATGTTTTTTATTGCTCTTAGCTTGACTGTTCTCTCCCTTGTACGTCGCTTTGGACAAAAGCGTCTGCTAAATGACTTAATGTAAATGTAATGATTTAGGTAGTGTTAGCACCTCGCTCTAGCGGCTGAACTACAGGAGCTCATTGTGCAGCATTCAGTGTTTCAGTAGCCTTTAACCAGGCCCGTATTCGTTCCGGAGTTGGCTTCTAAATAGGCTCCTGATGCCCTGTAACCACGACGACACACAGCGTGACCCTCTTGTAAGAGCAGTAGAGGGGGGTAGCAGCAGATGATGGCATTTTTACGCCGACCGGCAGAAGTGCGGAAGTGGCTCCTCCGCTCCGGCGTCACAAATCTCCAGGCTATTGCCGCCGCCGCCGCCGCCACCGCCACCACCGCAATGCCGCGCCTCTTAGCGGAATCATATCCGAATTTACCCTGAGTAGGGATGCCATTAGGAGGCAAATCACCCACCTCAGCTTTCCTGGGCGAGGCCATACATTAGGCTAATGTCCAGGCCAGGCCATTGTCTTGGGCATTAATGGGCCAAGCAAATGCAGTGCAAAAAAAAGCCTGATGGGGTCCTGCCGCATACACACAAGGCCAGGCAAGGCACGCCGCTCACTTCACACTGCACTGGGCAGTTAATAGAGTGAGAAAGACAGATATACAGACAGGGGGAGAGAGAGAGAGAGAGAGAGAGAGAGAGAGGGAGAGAGGGAGAGAGAGAAATAGCACAGAGACAGAGAGAGGGAGAGAGAGAGGGGGAGAGAGAGAGAGAGAGGGAGAGAGAGGGAGAGATATAGGGAGAGAGAGATAGCACAGAGACAGAGAAAGGGAGAGAGAGAGGGAGAGAGAGATAGCACAGAGACAGAGAGAGGGAGAGAGAGAGAGATAGCACAGAGACAGAGAGGGAGAGAGAGAGAGATGGAGAGCGAGAGGGAGAGAGAGCAGAGAGAGACAGAGATAGAGAGAAAGATAGCACAGACACAGACAGAGAGATAGAGCGATAGAGAGAGAGATTCTGGATGCATTTAAAACAATCAGATCCCCAGTCTTACCACCACAAGGCACTGCTTGTTAATTCCGCAGACTCTGAGCCAGATAACCTTTCAAAATGAATCATTAATACGAGTTGAATCGAGGATATAAACTCCATCAAACTGGAAGAAATTCACAAAGATAATAAATCAGCCTATTTCTCAGTGGCTAGACGAAGTCCAGTCTGACAAAACACTGGAATGCTACAGGATGTCAAACAGAGAAGACCTATTAGCAGACTAACTTGTCAAACTGAAAAAACATACACAAAGTCCAGGTAGAAACGGGACATCACAAAAAGGGCTGCCAAGAGAGACAGCAACACCTTTGCACCGAAAGCGACCTCAAGGCGGTTGAAGACGAAATCCACTTTCTTGAAAAGTGCCCCAAATATCTTTTACTAAGAAAAAACCTCTCGACCGGGGATTCGTCCTCAGAGCAAATCCAAGTATAGTTGGCCCAAACTCATCCTTTATACACACTCATCTGCATTTTGTTAGCTACTGAAGACCCATATGAGTCGCACACACAGTCTAGAATTCCTTTTCTGAGCAGAAACCATCTTTTCTGTCCTCAACTCAGCACATTAATTTGTAAACAACATAAATGATCCCACAACTGCATCCATATGTCTGTACAAGCTCTGCCAACACAGTATCTCCTGTCATGTCAATAACGCCTTTGAAATAGAAATAGAAATTGAAATAGAGAGAGAAAGGGAGGGGAATAGAGAGAAAGAGAGAGAGCGAGAGAGGGAGGGGGAGGGAGAGAGAGGGAGGGGGAGAGATAGAGGGATAAAGGGACAGAGAGAGAGAAAGAGAGGGAGGAGGGGAGAGGGGGGAGATAGAGGGAGAGAGGGACAGAGAGAGAGAGAGAGAGGAAGAGGGGAGAGAGAGGGGGGAGATAGAGGGAGAGAGGGACAGAGAGAGAGAGAGATAGAGAGAGAGGGAGAGAGAGGGGAGAGAGATAGAGAGATACCAAAGAGACAAAGAGAGGGGGTATAAAGAAAGAAAGGGAGCCATTGAGACAGAGCCAGGGAGAAAGAGAGGAACGTTGGCAGACAGAGGGGAAGGGAGAATGAGAG
>NC_045170.1:3913811-3918811 GCF_900700415.2 Clupea harengus | reverse complement strand
TGATCCTGAATAAACTGTGGCTGAGTGTTTAGCCGTCGCTGCCGCCAGGCAGGATCCCAAACTGCTGTCCGCGGTGCTGAAGAGAGGTTGATGAGCGGGGCGGGCGAAAACAAAAACCGCACGCAACACAAGTGCGAGTAACTGTCCGTGGTCCTGAAATGCAATTCTGCCGCCAACGGCAAAATGAAACATTTTTAAATGCGCAATCAAAGGCTTCATCTGTGTCTTCGTGGCCTAAGCGCCGTGGTAGGAAATATTCATGTCTGCATATCATTTAGTTGGCTACCTGTTGCTCGGACCATACCTGTTAGTGGGGCAATTCTGGCTAATCTCAAATAAGTGAATATTAACACAATGCCACATGCACCACATGCAGGAGTGGACATGCCGGCTTATATGAATATACAGAAGTATATCTTATATGTTTTACAGATCCAGCAATCACCAAACATTTTTACAAGAAAGCATTGGAGTCTCAGTGGGAGATTTCACGCCTTGTTCTGACAAATCATGACTCTGCTTTGCATCTGAATCCCTAAACAATCATTCTGTAACATGATGAAAAGCTTCTCCTGCCTGCCTGCCTGCCTGCCTGCCCACCGGCGCGTGTGGGTAACGGAATGTTACACCGGGTTACATCATGGAGAGACACACACACTGACACGGCGTTCCTTCTGCTCGTGCAATGTTAAAATACACCACATGAATGATTAACGGCTCCGGATGATGAACACAGGACCGCTACAGTCGCGTCCGTAACCCTGGTGATTGTGAACGCTTACTCTAATGATTTGTAATGGAAAACAGAAGCGATCTCGGGCAAGGTGGCCGAGAGAATACCACTAAACCATCCTCTCCAGTACACACAACCATATATATATATATATATATGAATGTAATGCTTAGAAAAGCTACACCAAGCTCACCCAGACCTTTCAGTAACTGATAGGAGACCTGACAAATATAAGTAATTGAAACTCTTAAGGGTGTGTATGGGCAATGATGAATCGAAATATGATCAAAACCAGTATTCTACATCCCCATGGTATTAATTCCACTATTTCTAAACGAAATAACAGTGTAAATTGTAAAACCATGAGGCCCCGTCGTAATACTGATACTCCAGATCTCCGACTAGGCGTTGAAGTCGATGCAGTAATACCGATTTAGAGACGTCTAACCAAGCCAATATGCAAGTACCGATACGCAGCTGCAAGCTTGTCCGCGGAGCTACTGTGAATCTCTGGTGCCGCTCCATGGGTAGTAGGGGAAACTGCCTGGGAATGGTCTGAGAAGAAGCTTCGTGAACGAGTTCAAAAGCCCCAGCTCCGCCGCTGTGCTGGTGATACAAAAGGCGGTTTATGCAACGCTTACCACGTCTCTCGCTCTCAGCGCTTTCCTCCACTAACTGGATCAACCATTCCCTCTCAGTTATATCATATCAGGGACAGACATTGTAACAGTGACCACATTGCTGTTAGTGGTTGGTTTCATGTTTTCATATTATAGCGGAATTTGTGGGCGCTTGGATATTGCCTTGACTTTCGACTCAACTGACAGGATAGCCCCTCAACTTGATTTTACCATATTGTACCATTTCAAAAATGTTTTGAGACGAGTGTCAATTCCCTGCCTCTGTCGCTCTTAAAACTGATCGTTTTTATTATTGAGCGAGAGAAGCCATTGCAAGCACTGTGGGGTAGTCTATTTAGACGACAGGTCTTGAATAATCTGTTGATCTTTTCAAACCGTCAGCAAACACGTAAGTCACCCACATGATTTCCCAGGGTACTGGAACCAATTTTCATCATGATGGGGAGTTGTGGAACTCAAATAAAGACACCCATGCACCACCTACCCATCCACCATCACCATCATCATCATCATCATCACCATCACCATCATCATCCTAAATTCACCCCCAGCCCATGGCGCGTGGACACACACAAGTACAAAAGGCGGGCACAGGCACACTTGACAGAACACGATCTCTCTCTCGCGCGCGCTCCCTCATTATTTCTCCCTCTCTCTAACACACACACACACACACACACACACACAGAGAGAGAGTATATATATCGCTGCATAACACTTTTTTTCAACTCGTTGCTTTAAGCCCTTCTAGTCAAATCTAATCAGAGAATTCAAGTTTCTTGCCAGACCCTGGATCAAGGTGACTAGGTAGACTACAGGCTACGGAGATCGGAGAAGCACACTGGGGAAATAAACGTGTTTGGACAGATAATTAGGAAAACAAATGCGCGGGACTGCATTTGCGAAGTGAGGGACCAACTGAGCTCAGGGGAAGTCATGTTTCACACAACAGACCCATCGTATGTGTACAGAGATGCCGGTACAGATATCCTGTATTCGCCCCTGTAGCACATCAATGCTTATGCAGCTTGTCATCTAAATGAATGGCATTGAAATCACACAGCTGATTGTTATAGGGAGAGCCATGTCAGCGTTCGGGGAAATATAGCTCACAAAACAGTGTCACCGATGTCCTTAGTGATTAAAAGAAGAACAAAATGCCATAGAAACTTGGCTACCTACAGAAGTGACGAGGATCACGGGAAGCCCCATATACTTGTGAACGTTAAGGACAGGAGCGCACTGCTCCGCAAGCAGACAGCGGAATGGCAAAAACTTACCCTTAACCGTAGCAGCCAGTAGCCCCATGTACAAGAACAGGACCCGGCTCCAATGATGCGCCTGGGATCCCACCTTCATTAGCGCAAAAATCCGTACTCCGTCCAGTTTTCTAGCTCCGCTGTGTCTACATCGGCACTCTGTCCTTACAAGTCCCGTTCCGTCAGAATTCAAAGCGGAGCACATGGCAGGATATTTTGGCAGGCACGTTATCAGATGGTATTAAATGGAAGATTCACTTCGTGTCGGAGCTGAGAAAAATCCCAATGCATCGAGACTCGGCTCCCGCAGCTGGACTGAACCATCTCATGCGGACCGCGGGGTTAGCGGATTTTAATGGAAGATTTCACACCAAAAGAGAGAAAAACAGAACCCAAGAATAAAAACGTTGCCTTATGTACCACACAGCTGTAATGCTTATAAAATCCTTCATCAACTCCCAAGCCAAAGACGAGAAGAGGGGGGCGAGATGGAGAGCGCGAACACCTTCTGCCTCCGCGCGCGGCTCCGTGTGTGTATGTTATATTTCCAATTAATGAGAGTATCGCCACTGCTGAGAAACCACCTTTCGCCCTCTCTATGAAGAAGTAAAAGCGATATGCAGTAAAAAGGGGAAAAAACGGACGGTTGCGAGGAACGCCCCCTCTCAAAAGTTTATTACCTTCTTGCCTGTCTGATTCATTCGTTTGTGAGAAAATAATCGATGTATTTCCATAGTCTCAACCCCTCTAAAGCGTAGGCTAGGTTAGAGTATTTCTTGTCTAACCGACGCTTGGAGTCTGACTACCGACTGCAGAATCCAATCTCTGCGTCTCTCTCTCTCTCTCTCTCTCTCTTCTCTCTCTCTCTCTCTCTCCCTCCCACTCTCATTGGTGATCAACCAAACAACGAAGCGTCACGCAGTGATGTCTCATTCTAAATAAGCGACCTTTCACTATTATTATAATTAATTGTATTATTATTGATAATAATAATAATAATAATAATATATAGTTAGGTTACTTTTAAACAAGCATATACTATTGATGCAGTAATCTCAAACGTCTACCCGAATCAGCATACTGTTATTTGCAGACATAAAACTTCACAAACGGATGAACACAGAAAGCAGAACCGAGTGAAAATGTTTCGTGGGCTAATTAATTAGCATTGGGTTTATTACAGATAAATGACCACCGGTCCTTAAATCTGATTGGCTGGTGTGCAAACAGTCCTGATCCACCTCTTGCCCGCTCCACGTAAAAACGGTGACTAACTGTTCGGAACCCATGCCAGTAAATTTGAATGCTATTTCCATTTTTGCATAAAACAGGTAATTAATTTCACTATGCCTTTGGTCATAAAATAATCCTGCTAATGTAATGTGCCTGTCTTCTGGCTCTTAATTAATATTCAGCATTAAGAAAATTGGCTAAATAAAAGGACAATTCAATAACTTCACACATACATTAAAATATTGGCAGGTAGGGTGTTGAACACAATCGGTTTATTTATTTAGCTTAGACGTATAAGTGTAGCCTACTTTTTATTTATTCCGAATGAATTCCTATGGCGTAATGGCATTCTCGCAGCGCAGGATGGAAGGTCTTGAAGTTCCCGGGGCGGAAATCAAAGTTCCTGCGCGCAGGCGTCTGGCAATGCAATTTGAACCGCTGACAGCAAACTTCAGTGACTGCGCGCCACAAGTTTAATATGCTGTAGACAGTACCATCTAGAGGTTATCTCTGTATCAACGTTTATCTCACACTCAAACGAGGCTGTGGGCTTATGTGGGAAAAATGCCTGCCCTACTGTCAGAGAAACATGAATAATATTGTAGCGTCGTTCAACTTTTTCTCAAAAATGGTGACAGCGGACCCGAGGTAGATCGTTGGAGGTTTATTGCCTATTAATTTAACACCTAGGAACGGGTAGTAGGAGGTGTCTTTCTGATGAAAAACAACAAAGTCCTGGCTCTTCTATGAATAAATAAACTGTACGATAAATAAATAAATAAATAAAGACACTCGCTCAATATTTAACGTCTCACCCTCAAGATACTCTTCTCAGCTCTGACAAGAATTAAACAAACGCCTAAGAACTCACTCCCGTGACCCCATCCCATATTAATGACTGACCTATCGAATTCCCTGATCATTACCTCCCCTCCACCCAATCAAAAGAACATCATAACTGACATATTCCAAAACATAAGAATCACACATGCGCACTGTCACTCAATCCCACAAACAGGGAAACAAGAGTCTAACCAGGTAGACGGGCCTCAGCGCTACAATATTTATAACCTACAGCCATGTAGAGATGTCGTAAACTGTTATAACCTAGCTCTATACGACAAACGAGAGTAT
>NC_045170.1:3906311-3908811 GCF_900700415.2 Clupea harengus | reverse complement strand
GTTCTGCTTTGACCTCATGCCTATGAAGCCAGCAGGAGAGAACCTGAGAGAGAGAGAGAGAGAGAAAGAGAGAGAGAGAGAGATCATTTTTTCTCTCTTTCTCCTTTCTTCTCCCTCCCCAAGGAGACAAGAAGCAGGGCAGAGGGGCAGCTGGTGCCCAGTCTGGAGCGGGCATGGCGAGCGTGCGGAGGGCAGATGGCCCGTGCGACAGGGCCAGACACTGGGGGCCCCAGGACCCTGCCCCCCCAAGGCCAGCGGGGAGAGCCCAAGGTCCAGCGGGGAGAGGACCAGGTCCAGCCAGCAGCAAAGGTGAGAGTGGGAGCCCTCTAAACCACTACTTCTTTTTTTCACTCCTCTTCACTCCTCCTCCTCTTCACTCCTCCCCTTCACTCCCCCTCCTCAACCTCCTCTTCTTTCAGCTACTCCACTCATCCCCTTCTCCCCCCCCCTCCTCCTCAACCTCCTCTTCTTTCAGCTACTCCACTCCTCCCCCCTCCTCAACCTCCTCTTTATTCAGCTACTCCACTCCTCCCCTTCTCCTTCTATCTTTCCGTATTGCATGTTTCAGCCCTTTAAAGCACCATTATGGAGTTTTGGAGCTACCTACTTAGAAAGCAAGCAAAAGCCTCGCAGGCACCACCAACAGCTCAGCGGGCACTGATAAAAAACTTGCTAACACGCTAACGGGGGTCCTTTGGTGATACTGCTGCTGTCTGTGAAGACGTCTCAAACATTTCATGCATTTTCATGGGGTGTTCAAACCCAAACAACACAACTACATAGTGCATACAGTAGCCTGGACAGCCAGTCAAATCAAATCATTTTTTATAATCTTTATTTATACGGCACATTTCATACCAGGAGGTATGCACCTCACAGAAGGAAATGGGGGGGGGGGGGGGGGGGGTCAAACACTTGTACAGCCAGAGGGAATAACAAGTGGGTTTAACTGTCCTTCACATGACCTCGTACCATCAAAATAAATTTGAAGATGATGCCAAAAGTTGCTAAAAAAAACAAACCTCAAAAAGTGGCACGTTGTTGCATAGTTTTCCTTTAAAAGTAAAGGTCCGGTATTTAGTAGACGCTTTTATCTAAAGCGATTTAGAAAGGCTTCCTGCAATGAACTGTTTAGAAGGCAGCGGCGCTAACCGCTGTACCACCCACGTGCATAAATGTGCACAGTCCTACACCTTCAGGCAGATGGGGGCGCTAATTATTATGCTAAGACCTTTTTTTCCCCTTTAAAAGCAGCAGCAATTTTTGTCTAAATCTAGTAAGCTAACTACCTAAAAGGCATTTAAAAACCTCGAAGTGAATGTGAAGATGATAGAAAACCTAGTTCCCTATGAAAACAAAGCTCCAAAAGCGACTTTCTGACTTTGCTCTTCTTATTTCCTAATCATTTCTTACTGTCTGTCTTCCTCAGATATGCCACAGGAGGGCTTGAAGTGGTTCGCCAGTGAGCAGAGAGCCCAGTCCTCTATGACAGTGCAGCCAGTGCCACCTGTTCAGCCGCTAGTTCACCTAAAACCCACTCAACCCACCCACCCTAACCAGGCTAACCAGGCTAACCAGGCTAACCAACCCACTCAACCCACCCACCCTAACCAGGCTAACCAACCCACCCAGGCTAACCAGGCTAACCAGGCTAACCAACCTAACCAACCACATGTCCAGACACCCCCCTGGCCAAGAACCCCTCCCATTCCACGCATGAACCAGTTTGCCAGTGAGCAGAGAGCCCAGTCCTCTATGCCAGTGCCGCCAGTTCAGCCGCTAGTTCACCTAAAGCCCACTCAACCCACCCACCCTAACCAGGCTAACCAGCCCACCCAGCCTAACCAGGCTAACCAACCTAACCAGCCTAACCAGGCTAACCAGCCTAACCAGGCTAACCAACCTAACCAGCCTAACCAGGCTAACCAGCCTAACCAGCCTAACCAGGCTAACCACCCTAACCAGCCACATGTCCAGAGACCCCCCTGGCCAAAAAACCCCTCCATCCCACACATGAACCAGTTCCCCCCCCTTCAGCCAATCCAGTGTCCCCCTCCGCGCCCCCCTCCACAGCCTGTTCGTCACCAGCACCCCCACGATCTCCTCCGTCACGCAGGTTTCCCCTCCATGCCGACGGGCCACCCCCTGTTCCCTCGGCACCCCCCGCCGCCGCTCCGTCCGCAGGTTCGCCCCCAGCATGTCCCGTCGCACCCCACCCAGCAGAGGCCTTGTCCAATCCAGCAAATACCCCAGCACATGTTTCCCCCGCAGCAGCAGCTACCCCCACAGTTCCCCCCACAGCTGCCCCCTCACCTCCAGCATCCTGCCCAGCCGCCCCCCCCAGGCGTTGACCTCTCCCCCCAGCATACTGCTCACCGGCGCCACCTGATGGGCCTCCACAATGCCTACATGAACATGGCTGCACCCCTACAGGGAGCCCCGTCCCCCGTGCGAGCTCCGCCCGGCTTCTCCCACCCTCAGGTCAGTAACTTCTCCGTCT
>NC_045170.1:3878811-3898811 GCF_900700415.2 Clupea harengus | reverse complement strand
GTGTGTGTGTGTTTGGTGTGTGTGTGTGTGTGTGTGTGTGTGTGTGTGTGTGTGTGTGCATGCACATGCATGCGTGGGTGGCTGGTGAAGAAGCGATGACTACTCCATGTTCCTCTGGGGTCTGCAGAAGAAGGTGTGTGTGTGTGTGTGTGTGTGTGTGTGTGTGTGTGTGTGTGTGTGTGTGTGTGCGTGTGTGTGAGAGTGTGTGTGTTCCTCTGGGGGCTGGAGATAAAGGCATTTCCCCCCGATGTCCTCACACATCCCCTCCTTCTTGGAGAAGGGCGCGTGTGTGAGGCTGGCTTTGCCAAAGATAAGATGCGTAGCACGGCGGGGCAAAATACACACACCCCTCTCCTCAGCCCAGCACTCGTTTGTCAACGCAACACATATCACAGGGGAAGGTCGCACGGCAGCCCCACCATTTCCCTAGGCCTCAGTTTGGAGATAAAGTATCACCGGTCTTAAGAGGGAGGTTTTAAGACACGGAGGGTCGTGGCAGACCACACAAGACCTCTGCTGGATCTCATAGCACAGTGAAGGAGTTAATGTATATTTTCTCTTTGATGTTTAAAAATAACTCAGTTAGCAAGCCTTTAAAGCAGCAAATGGGAGTTTTGTTCCAAAACTAGCAAGCTAACTACCTAAAAGGCATGCAAAAACCTTGCAAAAACCACCAACAGCCCAGTTGACACTGATAGAAGCTTGCCAACACACTAACTGGTGTCTTTTGGCAGTAGAGCTGGCAATGTCATTTTTGCAGGGTGTTCCAGCCCGGAACACAGAACTACATAGGGCATAACCTGGATGGCTAGTGGGAAAGACACAGGTGTTTATCTGTCCTTCACATGACCATATGATATCAAAATGAATTTGAGGAAGGCACCAAAACTAGTTGCCTATAAAACCATACCTCAAAAAGTGTCAAATTGCTGCATAGTGTTACTTTGATTTAGGATATTATGTCATCAAGACATGACATGACATAAATTGCTTTAAAAATAGGAATGAAACCATCATCCATCAGAGAATTACAATCAACATCTGACAATGTTCCATTCATTGTACTGGATGTGATATTAGCTGGATGTGATATTAGATGAATGTGATATTAGCTGGATGTGAAATTAGCTAGATGTGATACTAGCTAGATGTGATATTAGCTGGATGTGATATTAGCAGGATGTGATATTAGCTGGATGTGAAATTAGCTGGATGTGATATTAGATGAATGTGATATTAGCTGGATGTGAAATTAGCTAGATGTGATACTAACTAGATGTGATATTAGCTGGATGTGATATTAGCTGGATGTGATATTAGCTAGATGTGATATTAGCTGGATGTGAAATTAGCTGGATGTGATATTAGCTGGATGTGATATTAGCTGGATGTAATATTAGCTGGATGTGATATTAGCTAGATGTGATATTAGCTGGATGTGAAATTAGCTAGATGTGATATTAGCTGGATGTGATATTAGCTAGATGTGATACTAGCTAGTTGTGCTATAAGTGTTTTGTGCTATAAGTAATAATAATAATAATAATAATAAAACTTGATTTATACAGCACCTTTCATGCAAAAGAATGCAGCTCAAAGTGCTTTGTGCTATTAGTGTTTTGTGCTATGCAGCGGTGGCCTGTAGGCACAGAGGACAGTCAGCGTGCAGGATGATGACCAACAGAACAGGAAGTGATTTAAAAGTTTGAATTGAACTTGTGCCGTACAGAAAGCCTTCATCTTTTCATATAGCCCTCGCTTTCCAGTCACTCAAGGCACCCATCCATTATTCACTGCCCTCAGACGTGCAGGCTTGACGAGGCCCCTCTGTCTACGCATGGCACACACATAACAAGCAAAAACAAGCGAAAGGACGACAAGAAAAGCCTGTGTGTCTATATACTACACCCCTGCCTGTCTGTCTGTGTGTTTATGTGTGGTGTGTGTATGCGTGCGTGTGTGTCTTTGAGTTTGTTAGTGTGTGTGTGTGTGTGTGTGTGTGTGTGTGTGTGTGTGTGTGTGTGTGTGTGTGTGTGTGTGTGTGTGTGTGTGTGTGTGACTTTGATTGTGTGTGTGTGTGTGTGTGACTTTGATTGTGTTTATGTGTGTGTATGTGTGTGTGTGTACATGTGTGTGTGTGTGTGTCTTTGAATCTGAGTGTATTTGTGTACGTGTAAGTGTGTGTATGTCTTTGAGTGTGTTTGTGTGTATGTGTGTGTGTGCATGCATGTGCGTGTGTGTATTTGAGTTTGTTTCTGTGTGTGTGTGTGTGTGTGTGTGTGTGTGTGTGTGTGTGTTTATTCAATGCTCGCAAAGGGTGAGCGGGCCGGCAGCTTTTCAGAGGGGTTGAGCGCGTGGCGTGGCGTGGTGTGTGATGCCTCGGGTGGTGTGTGTGTCGCCACGGCTCCACGCAATGTCAAAGCCATATGGGAGCAATCCATATTCCTGCGCCGATGATTTATGTAAAAGGGAAGTGTGTGTGTGTGTGTGTGTGTGTTTGTGTGTGTGTGTGTGTGTGTGTATGTAAAAGGGAAGTGGATGACGGGGATGAGCGCAGCGTGCCTCTGATCAGGCCACCCTTTGATGTCATCTGAGACAACCATGGCCTTTCATATCAGCGGGGAAAAGAGATTGAAAAAATAATAAAGAGAGAGGGAGAGAGAGAGAGAGAGAGAGAGGAAGGGAGACGACAAGAGAGAAGGAGAGAGAGAGAGAGAGAGGAAGGGAGATGACAAGAGAGAAGGAGTGAGTGAGAGAGAGTCAGAGAAACAGAGTGAGAAATGAACGAGGGAGCAGAGGCAAAACTAACACGTTGTTTCATCACGGTTATTTTGCCTCAGCACTCCGAAGAGTTAACAGCCGTTTGGAAGAAGGGGAACAAAAGCAGGGTGAAAGAGAGAGAGACAGAGAGAGATAGAGAGGGAGGGGAGAGAGAGGGAGGGAGAGAGAGATGAAGAGAGAGAGGGAGGGAGAGAGAAAGAGGGAGGGAGAGTGGCAGATGAAGAGAGAGGGAGAGAGAGAGAGGGAGGGAGAGTGGCAGATGAGAGAGAAAGAGATGAGAGAGAAAGAGTAAGTGATAACAAGAGAGAGGGTGAAAGAGAGAAGTGTAGTCAGAGAGAGAGAGAGAGAGAGAGAGAGAGCTCATCGTCTGAGATAATAAGTGCTTCTGCCATTCAAGATAGCGTCTTTCATTTTTTTTTAAGATATTGACACTTCCATTGAGGGAGTGTGTTTATGGATGATGCTGGCTGAAAGGACAAGTAATGTTCACTGATATTTCCAGCAGCTCTCTCCATCTCTCCCTCTCTTTCCCTCTCTGCCTCTCTCTCTCTCTCTCTCTCGCTCCCCCTCCCTCTCTTTCTCTCTGTTTTGCAAACTCTGAACCCGCTGTTGTGGTAAATATTCTGAAAGCCCAGTCAAACACACCGCAGTGAGCAGAGGCTCCATCTTTATTCACGGCAGAGGGTGGCATTCTGTGTGTGTGTGTGTGTGTGTGTGTGTGTGCGTGTGTGTGTGTGTGTGTGTGTGCGTGTGTGTGTGTGTGTGTGTGTGTGTAGCCGAGGGTGGCAGTCTGTGTGTGTGTGTGTGTGTGTGTGTGTGTGTGTGTGTGTGTGTGTGTAGCCGAGGGTGGCATTCTCGACCGGGGATTCGTCCTCAGAGCAATCCCAAGTATAGTTGGCCCAAACTCATCCTTTCTACACACTCATCTGCATTCTGTTAGCTACACAGAACCCATGTGAGTCTCACACAACACAGCCTGGCATACCTTTTCTAAGCAGAAACCATCTATTCTATGGAAAGTTTTGACTTTGCACTCCACAAAACAATGAACCACATGGATCCCTCAGTCCTCTGATGCTGTCCTTCTCAGTATCCTGTGGTGTCAATTATTTGTGTCAGCAACCATTTCTGCAGATGTGTAGCTAAGGTATGTCACACGGTGCCTCAGGGAAATGCCGATAGTCCTGATCGTATCCTCCTTGTCATACTTATTAGAGAGAGGAATTGTACACCAATATGTAGGTTGCATTTACAAGAGCTCAGGGACGAAAAGGAGTAGAGTATATCTTTCCAAACCTACACACAGTAAAAAGAAGTATCTCAACTAAGCACAGTAGTTTGTAAACCACAAAAATGATCCCAGACTGTTCTCTTTGGCCATAGCCATCAAAACGAGAGGAGGGGTAATTCACTGCCTGTCTTTTTGGTGCTGCACTGCGAATAGCCGTACCTCGGTTGATTTTCCTGTTTTCACTTAGTCTTGGAGCTCATTGTGAATCTCCCGCTGTGCTCGACAACACACCTCACTCATTCACACCTCGGTCTGCTGAGTGGAGTAATCACTAATGAAAAAAAAAATTGGAAAAAAGATTGGAAACTTTTCTTGCAAACCTGCTTCTCTACTCCACCGTGTTATCTTTGGAAATCCCCGTCGCCGAGAGAAATTGTTACCTCACTAAATCGTTGCCAAGCAACTCATATGCTATTCTCCGATCGCAGGATAGCTTGCTATTTTTTATAAGCTGACATATAACCAATCAAAACAGTCCACAGCGGTGCGCAGCCTCTCTGAAGTCCACGAGAACGTTGCCCCTTCTGAAGAAAGTTTGAAGGGTTTCGCTAATTTTATACTATTAGCAAAGTGACCGGAGGTCTAACCGACCATACAGAAAAAGTAACCTCAACATGCGCAACACGCCAAGCCACAAAGTTCTAAATCGAATTTCTCATTTTGTATGTTTATTTGTAAAGCACTTTGAATTACCACGGTCTATGAATTGTGCTAGATAAATGACTTGCCTTGACTTGCCTTGCCTTGCCCAACAGCATGTAGCTGGACATGTTGCATCCAGTGGAGTATAAGTGTGTTTAGCCATTAGAGCCTGACCTGTGACCTGCGACCTGCGACCTGTGACCTTTGTGTTCTCGTTCTCTCTGGCTAACAGATGGTGAACGTGCCAACCCCTGCCCAGCTTGCTGCCCTCATGATGCCCTACGGCATACTGCCCCCGGGGTGCCAGGGGGTGCCACTCGCGCCCCTCTCAGTTCCTCAAAGGCCCAGCGAACACCTCAGCATGTCAGGAGACGGACCTCCGTTGCCCTACCTACCCCTACACAGGCATGACTCACACACACACTCACACTAATATATAGACACACACACACAGATACACTCAAATACACACATACACACTCACACTCTACTCTCTCTGTCCCTTGCACACACACACATTCACACCATTTACAAATGACACAAACTATAGATGTTAAGAGTTTCTATGTAGGGGGGGAAGTATGCTATGGAACAACTCTGAGGCTCATCCTGTTTCTGTGCAGTAATATTGTACTATGTGCTCAGATGAAGCAAGTTAACTTTCTACCCTCTGTGCTACTATCTCTCTCTCTCTCTCTCTCTCTCTCGTTCTCTCTCTCTCTCTCTCTCTCTCTCTCTCTCTCTCTCTCACTCTCTCTCTTTCTCTCCCTATCCTCCTCTCTCTCGTTCTTTCTGTTTCTCTCTCTGTCTTTTGCTTTCCTCAGCCTCTCTAGACTTCACAGTTGACACCAGCGGAGGCTTTCTGAGTTCCTGTTAAGCCGACCATCACCCCAGACAATTGTCTTTCCGCGTCGGAGAGGCATCCTCGCCCCTGTAGCTGAAGTGCCACTGTGTGTGTGTGTGTGTGTGTGTGTGTGTGTGTGTGTGTGTGTGTGTGTGTGTATATACTCTCCCAACTAAAGCAAATCCTGTTAACACTTCCCATGGCCAGGCTGCACTTTTCTTATGAGCTACTGTTTGTCAGACAATGGGGGCTCGAATGTGAATGGTCCTGTTGTTCAAAGGACTGTGGGGAAACTGGATCCATGTACAATGAAGCAGTTGGGGAGACATTGCTAGAAATTCTCTGGCAGTTCTCTGGAAATCAGACACTAGTCATTTTAGAAAAGAAAGAAAGAAGGAAGGAACGAAAGAAAGAAGGACTATAAAGGGGAAAACATAACAGTGCCATATATTATGCATCCAAATCGTTGCATTTCCTTCAGTGTAGAGTACAATACATATTTTATCAAGCTGGTAAAATATTTAACAGGGTTGTGATTTGATATTCTCTTCCAAGGGGATCCTCTCTCTCTCTCTCTCTCTCTCTCTCTCTCTCCCCTCTCTCTCTCTCTCTCTCTCTCTCTCTCTCTTTGTCAAATTCAAATTCAAATTCAAAAGAAGCTTTATTGGCATAACCATAACGTTCTACAGTATTGCCAAAGCATTTGGGTTGGGTGTATCCACTGTATACACAATATCCACAATATACCATATCATCTCTTAATTTCAGTTTAAGTTGAATGTGCTTCACTGTGCAGTCTACAAAAAGATACATTTGTATCAAAAGTCAATGATACTCATGATAAAAGGATGAAAAAATAATGAAATAAACGGATAAAAAGCTAAAACAAAACAAAAACAAAACATGGGTTAATATCTCTCTCTCCTTCTCTCTCTATCTTTCTCTTTCTCTCTCTCTCCTTTTCTCTCTCTCTCTCTATCAGTTTGATCTCATTTCATCAGCCACTAGTTTATATTTTGGTCTTGATCAATAAGCAGGGGAGGCTGATAATCAGCGACTCGAGGGATCAATGGTGCGCTGTGAGAGTCTCCCACGCCACTGATCAAATCACTGGGTCATCACTTCAGAGATGGAGAGCTGATCTTTAGTCAGGGATCCCCCCCTCCCTCTCCATCTCTCTCGCTCTCTCTCTTCCTCTCTCTCCCTTCCCCTCTCTCTCCCTCTCTCTCTCCCTCCCTCTCTCTCTCTCCCTCTCTCTCCCTTCCCCTCTCCCTCTCTCTCTCCCTCTCCCTTTCCCTTTCTCCCTCCCTCCCTCCCTCCCTCTCTCTTTCTCTCTCTCTCTCTCTCCCTCTCTCTCCCTTCCCCTCTCCCTCTCTCTCTCTCTCTCTCTCTCCCTCTCCCTTTCCCTTTCTCCCTCCCTCCCTCTCTCCCGCTCTCTCTCCCTCTCCCTCTCTCCCTCTCTCCCTTTCTCCACTCCAGGGTAACCCATCTCTAAACGTCTCTGGGGATGTCATTTACATTACTACCAGTCAATTATTCCCATCCATCTCTTTAAGGGGGTGGGACAGCAGCTTTGTCCCTCATCAGTGATGGAGTCGTAGAGACACCAGAGACGGCAGAGACGCGTCTGCCCCACGACACCAGATGTCCCTTAGTCAGTATGTCACTCGTTCTGTCTCGCTATCGCACTCGCTATCTCTTTCCTTCTCTTCATCACAATCGCTTTCTTTCTCTCTCTCTCTCTCTCTCTCTCTCTCCATCCCCCCACTCTCGATCTCTTTCTTTTCCCCATCTTTATCCCAATCGCTTCCTTCCTTTCTCTCTCTCTCTCTCTCTACCGATTCTCCATCCTGCTCTCCCTTTATCTTTTTCTCTCTGGATCTCTCTCTCTCTCTCTTTCTCTCTTTCTCTCTCTCTCTCTCTCTCTCTCTCAACCTCTTCTCCATACTCCTCTCCCTCTATCTTTTTCTCTCTCAGACTCTCTGGATCTCCATCTCTCTCCTTCTCTCTCAATGTATTTATCTCTCTCTCTCTCTCTCTTTCTCTCTCAATGTATTTATCTCTCTCTCTCTCTCTCTCTCTCTCTCTCTCTCTCTTTCTTCCTCTTCTCACACTGAGTGAGTTGTGTGACTTCAGGCTCAATGACTTATAATTACATTCCGGTGGCCATGGGCAGAGTAGAAGCATAAATATGTGAAACATGAAAGAGAGACTGCCGTGCAACACTGAGTCCTGTGAAGTGTGTGTGTGTGTGTGTGTGTGTGTGCGTGCGTGTGTGTGTGTGTGTGGTTGTGTGTGTTTCTCATGTCTCGTGTTTGTGTGTTTATACTGCCCTATAGGATTTGTGTGTTTTAGTGCCCTATGGGATTCGCGTGTGTGTTGGTGTGTGTCTGTATGTATGTGGGTGTGTTTTTGTGTGTGTGTGTGTGTGTCGTATGACGATCGCAATTAATTTGTTTCTAATGACGATGGCAATGACTATATAAGTTGTAAGCCTCTGTCGTCAGCTCTGGCTCTGTGTGTGTGTGTGTGTGTGTGTGTGTGTGTGTGTGTGTGTGTGTGTGTGTGTGTGTGTGTGTGTGTGTGTGTGTGTGTGTGTGTGTGTGTGTGTGTGTGTGTGTGTGTGTGTGTGTCTGGGCTCTCTGTACTTCCATGAGCGAATGGGCCAGGGTGAGCGGAAATAGGACACTGAGAATGAGGAATGGAGAGCACCAATCAGAGAGAACCCAAGAGAACAATCGTAAGCATCACTCTCCAGTCTGGAGTGGGTTTTTACCCACAATGCAGCTGACCCTGGACCAGTACTGACCCCCGTCTGACCCCGGGGACAAATACACACAAAACCTTCTTAGAAATATATATATATTTTATTGCCTTTTATTTCTTATCTTTGAACTCATTTGCGCTCCAGTGGTGAAATAATGGTTAATGATGTTCAATCTCTATTAATGGGGGTTCATATTTTCGAAAGACTAAGGCTCAAAAGTCATTGACGATTTTCTTCACCTAATATATGGGAATTATATATTTTATATATTTTTAAATATGTATATTTACAAGAATTGCTTTCAGAAGCATTGGTAGTAGTAGTCCTTTATTTCAGTCCTTATTTACAGTTTTCCAAAAATCAGTGCACATAGTAAATAAATAAATAACAATAAGGTATTGAATTTACAGGAAAGAACAACAAAAAATGAAAAGGTGTAGGCTGAAGCTATAGCTTATTATGCACTTTTTACACAACACTTTTTACATACTACATTATTAGGCAACCTTTTCATTAATAGGTTTCATTAATAGGCAATATACAGACAAGACTAAACAAAACGGAAGCAAAACCAGAGCTCCATACGTTTCACGCTCAATGACAACCTCACACTCACTCAATCATACATTTGCAATGTAACCAGCATGAACTTCTTGCAATATTACTGAGAAAAAAAAGAAAAAATAAGCCCTTAGGTACATTCTTTTTCTTTTTTTTTTCTCATTAATATTGTCTAGTGTGAGTTCCCTGCTCTGCCTGTGTTGTGTAATATTTAATGCAGATCTAAAGTGAATATAATTCATGTGCGCATTATATGCACCATGCATCCTCATGCAGACATAATCCCACATAGTTACCTAACATGCACACACCAGGAGCAGGCAGCATACAAACTGGAAATGCATGTCATGACGGAGTGGCTGATCCCACAGTCAAGTGGTGTTGCCATCTGTAGGGGAGCGTTTTCCATTGTCTCCTAATGGTTCTCATCATTCAGAAACCATGGTTTTCAGAACTGGTGACATCCTAAGAGTTCCGTGGAAAGAGACTATAGTTCCACAGTGCTTTGTTGCATCGTGTCACTGCGCTGTCGTCTGCGACATGCCAGTCATTGTGGACAATCAAATGGGGTTCGCTTCTAACAAAGAGGGAATTCTGGGAACTGCAGTTGATACAGAAGGCTGTTGCTGTAGCCTTGAGCATTGTTACATTTGACAATTTATTTTGTGTCTTTATAGCGCATACAATGGGCCTACATACAATACTTCATTCATTCATTCATTCATTCATTCATTCATTCAGACAAACAGGATCTGCTAAGTTTTATTCACACATACTTACTCAGATACAGAGAAAGAGAGTGTTTGGGTGTCCCCTGTACACACACCCTTACACACACACACACACACACACACACACACACATACACACACATACACACATACACACACATATACCGCTCCTCACATGAAGTACGCATGCATTCACACATCAGTGTTAAATATGAATGGGCCAGCTGCTGGGGAGGTGTGAGGTATGACAGGAGAGATTCACCATCACCGCCCGTCTGTCATTAGTAATTACACAACCACACGTCCACAAACCACAGCACACACGAGCACACATCTCTCTCTCTCTCTCTCTCATTCTCTCATTCTCTCCCTCCCTCTTTTGTGCCTCTCTGCATCTCTGTTTTTTTCTTTCTCTCATTCTGTCACTATCTCTGTCTCTCTCCCTCTCTTTCTCCTCATCTTTCCCTTTTTTGTTTTTCAGTCTTTCTCCCTCTCTCTCTCTCCCTCCCTCTCTCTCTCTCTCTCCCTCTCTCTCCCTCTCTCTCTCTCTCTCCCTCTCTCTCCCTCTCTCTCTCCCTCTCTCTCCCTCCCTCTCCCTCTCTCTCTCTCTCCCCCTCTCTCTCTCTCTCTCTCTCTCTCTCTCCCTCCCTCCCTCTCCCTCTCCCTCTCTCTCCCTCCCTCTCCCTCTCTCTCTCTCCCTATCTCTCCCTCTCTCTCCCTCTCTCTCGCACTCCAGTTGAGGCTGTGGTGCCAGTTTAGGGTGGTGAGTCAGTCGTGGCGTTAGGGGGTAGAAAGAGAGAAAGTGAAAGGGAGAAGAGGTGTGAGAACGCCAGCCACTGCTGAAGGTGTGGAGGAGGCGGAGTGGAGTGTGTGTGTGTGTGTGTGTGTGTGTGTGTGTGTGTTTCTGTGTGTGTGTGTGTGTGTGTGTGTGTGTGTGTGGGTCCACAGGGGATTCACACACAGTATGCTGGTTCTTCTGTCACAAAACGTTTGCAATGAGTGGTCCCTTAGGGGACGTGGGTATTTATGTGTGTGTGTGTGTGTGCTTGTTTTTTTCTTTGTGTGTGTGCGTGTAGGCAGATTGGTGTGTCTTTGTGTGTCTCTCTCTGTGTGTGTGTGTGTGTGTGTGCATGTGTGAGTGTGTATGTGTGTATATTCTGTTTTTGTTTAGTCAGAGTCACTCTAATTCGCCCTTACTCATCCCGAGTTAAGTGTTAGTATTCATTAACACCGTCCTCTGCGCGCTCTAAAATAATGAGGCCCCACTCCTTGGCATGTTTTGCATTCATTCCCGTGTCTGTGGAGTTTACCCCTCTAATTGACAGCGCAGTGCGCTCTCAGCCTGCGCACGAAAAAACTGCCAGTCTGGTCACAAAATGGGCGAAAACCCACGAGTGGTAATGCTTAATGAGAACAATAAACTCACTCTCCAGCTTTCACTCTTAACTCGTCAGAAAAGTGCTAATGCCTAACGAGAACAGTAACCCCGAACGCGTCAGAGGAGTGTGCGGAGCGTGTTAGGACAGTAATGATGGAGTGGAGATTTAGTTGGCCGTGTTTTTTAGTGCGTTTGTTAAAGTTACGCAAACGGACCCGCTCCGTGTGCCGTTCGGAGACCACCGTCTCGAGACCTCCGGCCTCAACGGGTTCACGTTAACGACGCTTTGGGCCCCCTCTCGTTGAGGAAAGTAAAAAAGTGCTTCTTCCCAGATCGGAGGACGTCCAGAGCAGGTTTTGCGCACGGTTTAGAAATCTTAATGAGATGAACCCTTCCATGGAGTTGATGGAGGTCTCTTCAGTGAACAGCCACTTCACAACAGGCCTTCAGAAAATGGCTCCACTGTGAAAAGGTTCACTATAAGGGTTAGGGCACAAAACGTAATTACATTTTGAAAAAGGCATAATTCAGATTTACACTTTATATGCATATCCATTTACTTACTCACTCAGTTCAGTGCTGCTTAGTGATATGTGATAAGCTGCTGAACACTGTACATCATCTCAAATAAGCCAACCAAAACATTCTAGGCGTGGATCACACTGACCCGCAGTGGTACTGGCAGAAGACTTTCTGTTGTTTGCAATGGTTTGGCAGCGAAACAGTTCACACTGCTAGCATTATGCTAGTGACACAGGCGCAGAGCACTGATGAACACGATGTTAATCAATGTCAATGTTAATGTATCCTAGGAACACTTCAGGCACTCTGACCAATCAAGGCAGTAAGATTCTTTATAGGGGCGGAATGTTTCTTTCTGTTGTACTTCACGTCTCTTAGCAACAAGATAGAACTGTTTAAACTGAGAGACTTATTATGGTCTGAGTGTTGCATTATGCTTCGTCACAGCCACTTCATTATTGCCAGTGTGATCTCCATCTTGCTTTCTGTTCTGTGGAAGTCAAAGCAGGCATTATTTTAAAATCTGATTTCTATGCACCTTTATATGTAAGAATGTGTCCACTTCACTAAATGGTAATAGTGTTGTTTGGAGTCTGTGTAGTAAGCTGACATTTTCGAGAGAAAGTTTACAATCCTTCATGGGTAAGAGATAAATAGTAAGATGCCTTGTATTAGTGGTTAGCATGCAGCTCTCTCACAGCACCTTCACTACACTGTATGTCAGAGAGAGAGAGAGAGAGAGAGAAAGAAGAAAAGAGGAGAGAGAAAGACAGGGATATAATTAGAAGGGGGAACTAAAATGGACAGAGTACAGAGAAAACCAGAGAAAGAGAGGGAGGAGAAAAAGAGAGATGGAGCGAGACGTGTGCATGCAGGGAGAGAGATGAAACTTGTTGACAGTAGTGTGTGTGTGTGCATCCATCTTTCACAGAGTCTTGACGTGTGGCACCTCTCGGAGACACACACACACACACACTCACACTCATCACTCACACACTCCACCAATTGCTCCTGCACAGCCCCTTCGTATGTTCACCCAACACCAACAACCACATCGAGATTTTTTTCTCCTTTCTTTCTTTCACTCACTCACTCACTCACTCCCTCTTTCATGAAGACATCACTTGAGGTGTGTTCTCTTCAGACAGCCCATAAAAGCTGCGCTGGCTAATTAGCAGTCATGGTGCCGATTGATAGCGGAGCTCCGAGACTAATTGAACCGAACAGATGTCAAAACAAAACCGGAGGCCTTCAGGAAAGAATGACCCCCCCCCCCCCCTTCCTCTACGGAGTGCGCCATGTGTGGCCTTCAGGCGCTAATTGCTTTCAATAAAGAAAAGGTAATTAGAAAAAAACATCCATAGCGGCAATGGATGGATATTTGAATGTAACGAGAGGCACATGAAAAGGTCAGGCATGGCAGGTCTCAGCCCTGGATGGGGGTGTGTGTGTGTGTGTGTGGGGTTGGTGGAGGTCAAGCAGTGAGTCATGTGAGGGTGTCACTGACAGCTAGGGGGGGGGGTGCGTCTCAGGGGACCAATCAGCAACCACGAAGGTCTGCATCATCGGTCTCCAGTGCTACAGGTGGGGTCAGAAGGATCATATATGTAGACTAATACAGAGGGATCTCAAAGCATTATGGAACTACAAGTCCCATAGATCTACAGTAGGCACAGAGGAGTCAGAAGCACTACACACCAAAGCAGTAGAAGAGGTCAGAGGTTCAAAATCTATAGCACTAGAAGAGGTCAAAAGCACTACAGATCTCTCTGTGTTGTGTTTTCTGTCTCCTTGTCTCCTGCTGGGTTCAGGAGACAGAGCAATATTTCTTTAACCAAAGGATAGTGGGTCTGTGTGTGTGTGTGCGCCCGCATGTTCCTGTGTGTGTGTGAGCGCATGTGTCTGTGTGTGTGTGCGTGTGTGTGTGCGTGCATGTGTGCGTGTGTGTTTGAATGGGTGTGTTTGAATGGGGTGAACATGAGTCATTCTGTGTAAAGTGCTTTGAGAGCTCAGTGGAATAGAAAAGCACTATATAAATCCAGCCTGTTTACCCGGTGATGCTCTCTTCACCACGGGGCATCTTTAGGCAGACTAATCAATACGTGAGCTAACCATACGCCAGTAATCTATCCAGTGGGCTCGTAATGATCACGCCTATTGACCAAATACGTCTTCATGAGCCCCCTGTGGTTTGGTTTACCTACTCTTTCATGCTCAAGGTTTAATGTCAACTTGGCAGTATTTTACCTTGCATATCCTCAGCTTAACCCATACCTCATTGCACCTGCACAACCAGGAGAAAGAGAATATATGGAACGACTTTCGGTATTTAGAATACTGAATATGAGTGTACTGTATTCAGAGTCAAATTCGCATGTAATGTAATGTAAACCAGCATAAAACAGCATTTCCCATAAGCCATCGTTTCTCAAACCAACGCTGGTCCACGACGCGCAAACTGCTGGTGTGTGTGTGTGTGTTAGGGGTGAAGGGGGGGGGGGGGGGGGGGGGGGGGGGGGGGGGGGGGGGGGGTCTTGGTGGGCTGGGCTGGTCCTTGTTGCCTTGCCAGGATGTGGCGCCGGTCCACAACACTGAAACTGCCGGTCCTCAGATCCCAGTCACTGCTATGTGCCCCAGTTCTGCCCCAGTCACTGCTATGTGCCCCAGTTCTGCCCCAGTCACTGCTCTCCGCTCCAGTCACTGCTCTCTGCCCCAGTCACTGCTCTCTGCTCCAGTCACTGCTCTCTGCCCCAGTCACTGCTCTCTGCTCCAGTCACTGCTCTGTGCCTCTGACACTGCTCTGTGCCCCAGTCACTGCTCTCTGCTCCAGTCACTGCTCTCTGCCCCAGTCACTGCTCTCTGCCCCAGTCACTGCTCTCTGCCCCAGTCACTGCTCTCTGCCCCAGTCACTGCTCTCTGCTCCAGTCACTGCTCCTTGCTCTCTGCTCCAGTCACTGCTCTCTGCTCCAGTCACTGCTCTCTGCTCCAGTCACTGCTCTCTGCCCCAGTCACTGCTCTCTGCCCCAGTCACTGCTCTCTGCTCCAGTCACTGCTCTCTGCTCCAGTCACTGCTCTCTGCTCCAGTCACTGCTCTCTGCTCCAGTCACTGCTCTCTGCTCCCAGTCACTGCTCTCTGCTCCAGTCACTGCTCTCTGCCCCAGTCACTGCTCTCTGCCCCAGTCACTGCTCTCTGCCCCAGTCACTGCTCTCCGCTCCAGTCACTACTCTGTGCCTCTGACACTGCTCTGTGCCCCTGTCACTCACCAGGTCCCCCCCACCCTTGACTGAACTTCCTGCCTGGTAACATTGCAGTCCTGCTAGCTGAGTTATTGTTCAGTCATGGCGTGTTGACAGCAAGCAAGTCTGGAGGCCTTTTTCAGGGGAACAGCCAGCAGCTGAGACACGACGGAAAGAACATTGCCCATTTACTCGTAATTACGACCCATCTTATATTAAGTTCAGTTTTATTCCCAGTGACAGCTTCCTTCCAAAGCCAGTGTGTGTCATTTGCCAAACCATGCTGAGCAGTGAAGCAATGAAACCACTGTAATGACGCTGACGGTAAGAATCAAAACATGCTCTTCCTCAGAGACAATTTGGAGGACTTCTGGAAGTGCAGAATTTTTTTTTGTACCAAAAATTAGAAACTTGCTAAAAGCATACAGGACTGGACTTGTGTTCATGTCATCATGTTTTCATCAAAAACATACAGGACTAGACTTGTGAGAGTCCATGTCATCATGTTTTCATCAAAAGCATACAGGACTAGGCTTGTGAGAGTCCATGTCATCATGTTTTCCTGGTTTATCAACTGGGAGAAAGCAGGTGCACCTGTCACATGACAATGACGTCATTAACCTTTTTATTCACTGCGTTCTTAAATAAAGCCTGATGTGTTAGGTTAGAGGTCAGAGGTCAGACTACATTGTACAGAAACTTTTCAGGTTCAGGTGTGTGTGTGTGTGTGTGTGTTTATGTGTGTGTGTGTGTGTGTGTGTGTTTATGTGTGTGTGTGTGGTGTGTGTGTGTGTGTTCAGGTGCCTCTCTCTGGTGTATCCTTTCTCTTTCTCTCTCTGGTGCACCCTTTCTCTTTCTCTCTCTGGTGCACCCTTTCTCTTTCTTTCAATGTAACCATGTACTCTGCAGTAATCTAGATCTACATACAGCACAGCTGCCATGGCTCTCCTGTGATCTTTGACCTTTGGGCTGCCCTCAAGCTGATGGGTCCCCCCTCTGACCTGGATTCTGCTCAAGGTTTCTTCTTGTCGAAAACATTTTTTTTCCTGTTTTCCCCCCTTGCCACCTTCACCCTGTACTAGCTCACTAGGGGGTTCTGATCTTGGCCTCTGTAAAGCGCTTTGAGACCATGCCCACTATATGAATTAAATTAATACAATTGAATTGAATTGAATTTAGACGCAGGTTTGCAGACCAGACACAGACCAGCAGTAATTAAACACAGGGGTCAAGACAGTGGCTCTGACCTCTGGACACACACTCAGGCAGGGTGAAGTGGTCAACACCCCACACATCATCCCCTCTGGGTCACCAGAAGTGGACGACAGCGGACAAGAGAGACGGATACAATTCAGTGTTAAGTGTTTTTTCTCAGTGGTCTCACAGGATTGGTGTGACATTAATGTCAGTCAAGTCAGTTACGATGCAGAGTGGTACACAGCTGCCCATCAGCACTGGTTAATGACTCTACACGGTTAATAATAATAATAATATCAAGTAGAGATTTATATTAAATTAAATTAAAAGTATTTATATATATATATATATAGTGCGAAGTGGTTAATTACTCTACACGGTTAAAAGCCAAACACAAACATTTCCAAAAGCCAAAATGTAATAACTGATTTTGTTTGTTATTTCAATTTTTTTTGTAAATAATAAAATAAAAAAATCATGTAGCTCACAACGAAAAAATTACTGTCAAGCCTCTATAATTACTGAGCATGTGTCAAAAGCCTGGATACTACCCTTTGAGAAGCCACAACTGGAATAACAGAGTTTGTATTTTTTGAACCATTTGACTTACCACATATCACTCCCCCCAACTCTGCTGTGTAAAATGCTGGCATGAGACACGAGAGCCACTCTACTGGAGGAGTGAGAATGACAAGAGGATTTGTAAAGGCGTGGTGTTTCGCAGGTGTATCCACTGTACTCCTCAAGTGAAGCTTGCTCTCTGGACGCCTCCATTCACTCAGGAGTACATTTGAAATGTATTGAGAGGTGTGCGTCAGATGAATGTTGAAAAGCTAACTGACTCATATCTCTCTCTCACTCTCTCTCTCTCTCTCTCTCCCACTCTGTCTCTCTCTCTCTCTCTCCCTTCCTCTCTCTCTCTCTCCCACTCTCTCTCCCTCTCTTTCTCCCTCTCTTTCTTTTCCCTCTCTCTATCTCTATCTCTTTCTCTCTTTCTATCTCTCTCTCTTTCTCTTTCTCACTTTTGCCTTTTGAATTTGTATAAGACAGACACCGCAATCATCCGCCTTGGCCCAAAGCCTGTCGGGGAGAAAGAGACGAGCTGTCAGGCCTGTCTTGATAGCCTGGGTAGTGGTTGCAGCTGCTGACATAGACATAGACCCTGGGTAGTGGCTGTGCTGACATAGACCCTGGGTAGTGGCTGTGCTGACATAGACCCTGGGTAGTGGCTGTGTTGACATAGACCCTGGGTAGTGGCTGCTGCTGACATAGACCCTGGGAAGTGGCTGTTGCTGACATAGACCCTGGGAAGTGGCTGCTGCTGTTGACATAGACCCTGGGTAGTGGCTGTGTTGACATAGACCCTGGGTAGTGGCTGCTGCTGCTGCTGACATAGACCCTGGGTAGTGGCTGTGCTGACATAGACCCTGGGTAGTGGCTGTGCTGACATAGACCCTGGGTAGTGGTGCTGCTGACATAGACCCTGGGAAGTGGCTGTTGCTGACATAGACCCTGGGTAGTGGCTGCTGCTGCTGTTGACATAGACCCTGGGTAGTGGCTGTGTTGACATAGACCCTGGGTAGTGGCTGTGCTGACATAGACCCTGGGAAGTGGCTGCTGCTGACATAGGCCCTGGGTAGTGGCTGTGCTGACATAGACCCTGGGTAGTGGCTGCTGCTGCTGCTGACATAGACCCTGGGTAGTGGCTGTGCTGACATAGACCCTGGGTAGTGGCTGTGCTGACATAGACCCTGGGTAGTGGCTGCTAGTGACATAGACCCTGGGTAGTGGCTGTGCTGACATAGACCCTGGGTAGTGGCTGCTGCTGCTGCTGACATAGACCCTGGGTAGTGGCTGCTGCTGCTGCTGACATAGACCCTGGGAAGTGGCTGCTGCTGACATAGACCCTGGGAAGTGGCTGTGCTGACATAGACCCTGGGTAGTGGCTGCTGCTGCTGACATAGACCCTGGGTAGTGGCTGTGCTGACATAGACCCTGGGAAGTGGCTGCTGCTGCTGACATAGACCCTGGGAAGTGGCTGTGCTGACATAGACCCTGGGTAGTGGCTGTGCTGACATAGACCCTGGGTAGTGGCTGTGCTGACATAGACCATGGGTAGTGGCTGTGCTGACATAGACCCTGGGTAGTGGCTGCTGCTGCTGCTGACATAGATCCTGGGAAGTGGCTGTGCTGACATAGACCCTGGGTAGTGGCTGTGCTGACATAGACCCTGGGTAGTGGCTGTGCTGACATAGACCCTGGGTAGTGGCTGCTGCTGCTGTTGACATAGACCCTGGGTAGTGGCTGTGCTGACATAGACCCTGGGTAGTGGCTGCTGCTGCTGTTGACATAGACCCTGGGTAGTGGCTGTGCTGACATAGACCCTGGGTAGTGGCTGTTGCTGACATAGACCCTGGGTAGTGGCTGTGCTGACATAGACCCTGGGTAGTGGCTGTGCTGACATAGACCCTGGGTAGTGGCTGCTGCTGCTGCTGACATAGACCCTGGGAAGTGGCTGCTGCTGACATAGACCCTGGGAAGTGGCTGTGCTGACATAGACCCTGGGTAGTGGCTGTGCTGACATAGACCCTGGGAAGTGGCTGCTGCTGCTGACATAGACCCTGGGAAGTGGCTGTGCTGACATAGACCCTGGGTAGTGGCTGTGCTGACATAGACCCTGGGTAGTGGCTGTGCTGACATAGACCATGGGTAGTGGCTGTGCTGACATAGACCCTGGGTAGTGGCTGCTGCTGCTGCTGACATAGATCCTGGGAAGTGGCTGTGCTGACATAGACCCTGGGTAGTGGCTGTGCTGACATAGACCCTGGGTAGTGGCTGCTGCTGCTGTTGACATAGACCCTGGGTAGTGGCTGTGCTGACATAGACCCTGGGTAGTGGCTGCTGCTGCTGTTGACATAGACCCTGGGTAGTGGCTGTGCTGACATAGACCCTGGGTAGTGGCTGTTGCTGACATAGACCCTGGGTAGTGGCTGTGCTGACATAGACCCTGGGTAGTGGCTGTGCTGACATAGACCCTGGGTAGTAGTGGTGCTGCTGACATAGACCCTGGGTAGTGGCTGTGCTGACATAGACCCTGGGTAGTGGCTGTGCTGACATAGACCCTGGGTAGTGGCTGCTAGTGACATAGACCCTGGGTAGTGGCTGTGCTGACATAGACCCTGGGTAGTGGCTGCAGCTGCTGACATAGACCCTGGGTAGTGGCTGTGCTGACATAGACCCTGGGTAGTGGCTGTGCTGACATAGACCCTGGCCAGCTCTCTTGCTAAGCCGACTGCTCTCTGGGTGCTGCTGTGTGCTGCTAGCCTGGTTGAACCGGAGCCAAACTCACTTTGGGAATAGATAGGGTCTGGACCAGCTCCATTGGGGATCGGTTCCAGTCGTTGCAATCCTAATGGGCGTAGACTTGGGGTTAATTTTGTAAACCATTGGACCAGCCTTTAACCAATCAGCAATGACCACTATGAGATTGCTATACTTCCTATTTCACCACTACCAGTGCAAGATGATGTAGTAGGCTTTTCCCTGTTGGCAGTAAGGCAACGACACCTTTGCCCTTGATCAATAAATCTACACATTGTTCTTCCTCCAGCTTCAATTCTAACGTTGCTACAACTGTTCGTATCGCTTCGTCTACCTCTAGCACTGCAGCAATCGTTGTAACTGCATTTCAAACCAACATCATCGCACTAAGCCAACCCTCACTGGTCACTGATTAGACCAACCAGAATGGCAGCATCATTTCAGCCTGGCGAGTATCAGGTCCAGACTATAAATCACAGCAAAAACTGAGCTGGCATCAGAAGATGGGCAGAGCCAGGCTAACAGTGATGCTGGTTGAGGTTAGCATTGTTTGCTAGCTTCTACAAGACTGAACCACCATAGGAGGCCAGAAATCTACTTCCCAGTTTTTGGTCATGTCTAATTTTGCTCTGACACACTGCAGACTGGTTAAGGGGTACAATTCTGTGAAATGTATCACATTTAAACCCCTTCATCACGATTTGTGTGAATGATTCCACCCAGTTCTC
>NC_045170.1:3856311-3858811 GCF_900700415.2 Clupea harengus | reverse complement strand
ACTACACTATACTACACACACTACACTACACTACACTACACTACACTATACTACACACACTACACTACACTACACTACACTACACTATACTATACTATACTACACTACACTACACTACACACACTACACTACACACACTACACTACACACTATACTATACTATACTACACTACACTACACTACACTACACTATACTATACTATACTATACTACACTACACTACACTACACTACACACACTACACTATACTATACTATACTACACTACACTACACTACACTATACTATACTACACTACACTACACACACTACACTACACACTACACTACACTACACTACACTACACTACACTACACTACACTATAATACACTACACTACACTACACTACACTACACTACACTACACACACTACACTACACTACACTACACACACTACACTACACTACACTACACTACACTACACTACACACACTACACTACACACTACACACACTACACTACACTACACTACACACACTACACTACAATACACTACACTACACTACACTACACTACACACACTACACTACACTACACTACACTACACACACTACACTACACTACACTATAATACACTACACTACACTACACTACACTACACTACACTACACTACACTACACTACACACACTACACTACACTACACTACACACACTACACTACACTACACTACACTACACTACACACACTACACTACACACTACACACACTACACTACACTACACTACACACACTACACTACACTACACTACACTACACACACTACACTACACACTACACACACTACACTACACTACACTACACACACTACACTACACTACACTACACTACACTACACTACACTACACTACACTATACTGTACTATACTGTACTATACTATACTATGCTGTGCTGTGCTGTGCAATGCTATACTATACTATACTGTACTATACTATACTACACTTTACTACGCTATACTATACTGTACTATACTATACTTTAATAAGCTGTGCTGCGCTATGCTGTGCTCTGCTCTGCTGTGCTGTGCTCTGCTCTGCTGTGCTGTGCTGTGCTGTGCTGTGCTGTGCGGTGCAATGCTATACTATACTATACTATACTGTACTATACTGTCCTATACTATGCTGTGCTGTGCTGTGCTGTGCTGTGCTGTGCGGTGCAATGCTATGCCATACTAAACTGTACTGTACTGTACTATGCTATAATATACTATAATATACTATACTATACCAAACAATAGCATACCATACCAAACAATATCATACCATACGATGTATTTCTTAGCATGCAGTGGTTTGTAATGCATGCTCTGGGCACCTGAGAGCGCATGGCAGTTTTGGACAATAGCTGGGTATGGGAAGGAGACTCAACCTTGGTGTTGCAGCTAAGGACGAACAAGTGGTGGGGTAAGAAGGAAAAAAACACCTCCATCAAAACTGTAGTGATCTAAATTTAGAACTCCTGTTTACAATGACTTTCACATGCAGGACACCATGGGGTGTGTGTGTGTGTGTGTGTGTGTGTGTGTGTGTGTGTGTTGTGTGTGTGTGTGTGCCTATGTGAGTGTTTGTGCGCGTGTATGCAATTGCGTGTGTGTGTGTTTGTTTATTCACTTGTGGTGGTAGCAGCATTTTAGCGTGAATATGACTTTTCAAAGCTAAAAGCACTGACACACACACATAAACACACACACACACACACACACACATAATAGGCAGTAAATCATTGTTTGATGACATGTTGTGCCTGGTTTCACAGGTAGATATTTGAAGCCATTACTGGGGGCCCCGGGGCCATGCGGCCCCCTTACGTACCTGACAGATAGTAACAGAGTCCAACTGTGACAAACAAACAAAAACAACAACAAGGCCCTTTTATCAGCTGCCATCCAGACAAACACACACACACACACACACACACACACACACGCACGCACACACACACACACACACACACACACACACACACACACACACACACACACACACACACACACACACACACACACACACACACACACACACACACAGCACAGATCTGTATTATTTCCTTATTCGTTTCTTTGTGCCATTATGTTTCCTCCTCTGTGAAATAGTGACCATTTCCAGTGTGTCTCTGCAGTACCATAAAGGTGCTGTATGTGTGTGTGTGTGTGTTTGTGAGTGTGTGTGTGTGTGTGTGTGTGTGTGTGTGTGTGTGTGTGTGTGTGTGTGTGTCTGCAGTAGCATAAAGGTGCTGTATGAAAGTGGGCTGGAAATGGATCTGCTAAAAACAAGGAACAAGACATTGTGACAAGACCTTGTAATTCACATAGGCAGCGAGTTGTGATTTCTTCTGTACAGCGCTGTACAGTTCCTCTAGTTCAACTTTAAATCTTCCCATATTGGCTACTAGCTAGCATTGGATAGGAAGATCATGTGGTCACGTGCTGATAACATTGCAGTGTTCTTAAATATTGCTCACT
>NC_045170.1:3818811-3828811 GCF_900700415.2 Clupea harengus | reverse complement strand
GCACTCTACATGCCTCCTCTAAGTCATCAGCAAATCACAATCTGTGTTTGTTTGGGCATCTGGTGTGTCTGATTCAGACCTAGGGAGGGAGAGGGATGGAGAGACAGAGAGGAGGAAAGATGAAAGGATAGATAGGTAGATTGATAGATAGAAAGATGAACGGATAGTTAGATTGATAGATAGATGGATAGTTAGATAGATAGATAGATAGATAGATAGATAGAAAGATGGATAGATAGATAGATGGATGGATAGTTAGATAGATAGATGGATAGATAGAGAGAGAGAGATAGATAGAGAGAGAGAGAGAGAAAGTGAATGAAGGTAGTGAGTGAGCGAGGGAGAGAGAGAGAGAGGGAAAGAGAGGCAGACAATAAGAGAAAAAGCTGATAATGAGGCAGAGCTCCATTGTGGTCAGAGACTGGCATCCATGTGTCTCCAGCCAAACAGGAACCACCACTGGAGTCATGCCCCACACCAGAGCAGCCTAATGCCCCATCCCTTAAGTAGAGGAGAAGAGAGGACAGGAGAAGAGGGGAGAGGAGAGGAGAGGAGAGGAGAGAGAAGAGGAGAGGAGGGAAGGGGAGAAGAGGGGAGAGGAGAAGAGGGGAGAAGAGAGCAGAGGAGAGGAGAAGAGGGGAGAGGAGAGGAGAGGAAAAGAGAGGAGAGGAGAGGAGAGGGGAGGAGAGCAGAGGGGAAAGGAGAGGAGAAGACTGGAGGGGAAAGGAAAGGGATGTTGGGTAGGGGAGGGGAGAGGAGAGGAGATGAGAGGAGAGGAGAGGAGAGGAGAGGAGAAGAGAGGTTTAACAGTACTTTATTAAACCATTTCCTTGCTTTCACACATGCTTACAGCAATAAAACATGTACAGTCATTAAAAGAAAGGAGAGGAGAGAAGAGAGGGGAGGAGAAGAGAAGAGGGGATAAGGGAGGTGTGGAGAGGAGGGGAGAGGACAGGAGATGAGAGAAGCTCCCCTCAACCTCCCCATAATGCATTATTCAGCACAGAGAACAGGCCTGCACCATGAGTCACTTAGAGACCAGCAGGCAGCGAGAGAAAGAGAGAGAGAGAGAGAGAGAGAGAGAGAGAGGGAGAGAGAGAGATATGGACAGAGAGAGAGAGGGAGAGAAGGGGAAATAGAGAGAGAGAGGGAGAGAGAGGGAGATAGAGAGAGAGATAGAGAGAGAGAGGGACACACAGAGAGAGAGAGAGTGAGATAGATAGAGAGAGGGACAGAGAGAGAGAGAGGGAGAGAGAGGGAGATAGAGAGAGAGAGGGACAGAGAGGGAATAGATGTAGGAGTGAGGGATATGGATAAAGAGAGAGAGGAGGGAAGAAGGGAGAGAGAGAGAGAGAGAGAATGAATGAAAACTAGAGATGAACTGACAGAGAATAAGAGAGAGAATAAGCAAAAGAAAAGTTTGGTGAAAGAGAGAGAGGGAGAGTGGAGTGTCTGAGAGAGACTGAAAGAGGAATGTAGAATAGACAGGGAGCAGCAAGAGCCCATGTACACACACACACACACACACACACACACACACACACACACACAAACACACACACACACACACACACACACACACACACACACACAAACACACGTACACACACACACACACACACACACACACACACACACACACACACACACACACACACACACACACACACACAAACACACATACACACACACACACACACACACACACAAACACAAACACACACACACACACACACATGCCATCTGCAGGTATCAAATGTTGCGTACGCCATCTTTCAGGCTCATGGTCGGAGGTATCAAATGTTGCGTACGCCATCTTTCACGCTCATGGTCGGAGGTATCAAATGTTGCGTACGCCATCTTTCACGCTCATGGTCGGAGGTATCAAATGTTGCGTACGCCATCTCTCACGCTCATGGTCGGAGGTATCAAATGTTGCGTACGCCATCTCTCACGCTCATGGTCGGATGTATCAAATGTTGCGTAAATGGGCTCTCTGACGCCACTACATTCATGGCCACCGCCACACCCTGCCACAAACTGTTTCGCTGTGGTAATTAATGCCAGATAACGGGGCGACAGTGGTACAGGAGGTAGAGAAGTCGTTTAGTAATCAAAAGGTTGCTAGTTCGATTCCCTGTCGAAGTGTCCTTGAGCAAGACACTGAACCCCTAATTGCTCCTGATGTGCAGTGTGCCATCAGTGTAAATGTAAAATGTGTATACATTGTAAGTCGCACATATGTAAGTCGCTTTGGATAAAAGCGTCTGCTAAATGACTAAATGTAAATGTACAAATGTACAGATGACAAATTGCCAAATCAAATTTGTTTCTTTGTCTTAACATCAGATAAGAGCACTTTTCTAAAAAAATTCAGAAATGTTTTGGTTGATTTGCTGCATAGGGTGGCCTAGATCTAAACACACACACACACACATACATGCACGCACTCGTTGTACAAAGAAAAAGTGCGTAGAATCTCGATCAGCTTTCCGGCTTTGTGCGTACGCTACGATTTAGTACGAACTCTATGCAGGGCTTCGTACATGAGGCCCCTAGGAGTGAGGCTGTTCATCAGGCCTCAGGAGTGAGGCTGTTCATGAGGGCGCAGGAGTGAGGCTGTTCATGAGGGCGCAGGAGTGAGGCTGTTCATGAGGGCCCAGGAGTGAGGCTGTTCATGAGGCTGTTCATGAGGGCGCAGGAGTGAGGCTGTTCATGAGGGCGCAGGAGTGAGGCTGTTCATGAGGGCGCAGGAGTGAGGCTGTGCATGAGGGCGCAGGAGTTCATGAGGGCCCAGGAGTGAGGCTGTGCATGAGGGCGCAGGAGTGAGGCTGTTCATGAGGGCGCAGGAGTGAGGCTGTGCATGAGGGCGCAGGAGTTCATGAGGGCCCAGGAGTGAGGCTGTGCATGAGGGCCCAGGAGTGAGGCTGTTCACGAGGGCCCAGGAGTGAGGCTGTTCATGAGGCCTCAGGAGTGAGGCTGTTCTGTCTACTGAATGAACTAACGGGTTGAAAGAGGCTGGGAGTTCTCAGCAGGGTTGAGAGAGGCTCAAGATGTTTCTCAGGTTACACAAAGGTGACTCAGTGAACACAAACATCCACACACACACACACACACACACACACACACACACACACACACACACACACACACACAGACACACACACACACACACACAGCCACACACACACACACACACACACACACACACAGACACAAAGAGAGAGAGAGAGAGAGAAGAGGCTAACACCTACCCACCCTCACCAAACTGCCATGCCCTTATTCTACCCCATACTCTGTGCTATGTTTCTGATCGTCTCCCCTCCCCTTCTCCTCCCTCTCCTTCTGCCACAAGCCCCCACCCCCCCACCCACCCCTTCTTTTTTCTATCTCTACCTCTCTACCCAGCGGGTTCCAAAGTTTTGCTCAATGTTTCTTCCTGTGAAGAGGGAGTTCTTTCTTGCTCCTGACACTACGCTCGCTGCAGCAGGGTTCAGGCCCTGGGCTCTGTAAAACGCTGTGAGACAGCTTTATTGTTTTGCTGCTATATAAATAAAATAAATAAATACAATTCATTGAATTGAATTGAGAGAGAGAGAGAGAGGGTGGTGGACACACACATGTATACATGCAGAGAGAGAGAGAGACACACACATGTATACATGCAGAGAGAGAGAGAGACACACATGTATACAAGCAGAGAGACAGACAGGGTGGTGGACACACACATGTATACATGCAGAGAGACAGAGAGAGAGAGAGAGAGAGAGAGAGAGAGAGAGAGAGAGAGAGAGAGAGACACACACATGTATACAAGCAGAGAGAGAGAGACACACACATGTATACAAGCAGAGGGACACAAAACTGAGTAGGAAAAGACAATCCCAGAAAGCATGTTGCTCTGATCTGGCTTTCATCTGGCTCTGATCTGGCTATCGCACACACACACACACACACACACACACACACACACACACACACACACACACAGGCACACGCAGGCACGCAGGCACGCACACACGCACGCACGCACGCACGCACGGATATACTGTATGTATATTTGTCTTTTATTCTGTTCACTCTCTCTTCCACTCTCTGTATCTCTCACCTTCTCTTTCTCTATCTCTCACCCACTCTGTCTCTCTCTCCCACTGTCTCTCTCTCCCACTGTCTCTCTCTCACACACACACACACACACACGGGCCAGATCTGCCCCAGACTGAGGAAACGTCTGCGGTCCAATTTTTCCACCAGCCCTGAGATTTCAAATCTGTTCGTCTCGAGGTCGTAGAGACCAGACCAGATTGGTATCGTTAATTGTGTGCAGTGATGGCCCTGCTTGGGCTGCTCACACACACACACACACACACACACACACACACACACACACACACACACACACACACACACACACACACACACACACACACACTCGACCACAGAGGCTATTGCTATTCAAATGAGGACCAGGATTACAGAACAATTATCGCAGGCTCCCCCAGACACTAATTATGTCTGTCTGTAGGTATTTATCTTAAGGGCCTATTTTCAAAGCCAATTTCCTTCAAGAAGACAATGGAGATTCGGCAGTGTGGGTGGGTGCAAAATAGAAATCAAAGAGGAAGGAAATAAACATAGTTCAAGATCAGTTTGAAGAGGGCCACCGTTGTGTGGTATTGTGTTTTCTTTCTTTCTTTTTTTCTCTCACTTCTTTTCTTTTAGCCTTCCTTCTCCTCGCCTGTCTTAGCGTCTTTTCTCCTCTCTCCTTTCTTCATTTCATCTCATCTCCTGTCTTCTCTTCCTCTCTCTCCTCTCTCCTCTCTCTCCCCCTTTTAATACTCTCCCACTCCCCTAGAGCGACACAAGGGCGCTGTGAGAAAAATCAACCCGACCCAGTCCTTAACCGTTGGACGGGTTTGTTAGGCTGACGTGTTTTTTTTTCTTTCGGTGTCCTTATATAACTCTTCTACCTCGACTCGAGCGCGGCCCTGGTGCCGGTTCCGATCCGGCCTCGCGGGCAGACAGGCGACGCATTAGCATAATACAGCACTCTGACAGCTAGTTAGGGCCGGTCGAGCCGGAGCCTTTCTTCTGCGTCACGAAACTTTAGAGCAAATGAAAAATTTCACACTCCGATGCTTCTGAGGCCCGGCGCCGCCTCGTTCCTCCCCTCCTTACGTAAAAAAAAAAATGGAAAGAAAGAAAAGAAATGTCACACCTCGCAAAGGTACTGTACGCTGAAGTGGATTTTCTCACGGGTTGTTCCAGTTGATGATTAAATGTGCGCTACCTTCGAGATGAAGACATTTAAGGTAAAAGAAACACCACCCCCAAAAAGAAAAATGTGCCCATCCATGCAACACAGACAAGGGGAAGGGGAGAGGAGAGGGGAGGAGAGGAGAGGAGAGGAGAGGAGAGAGGAGAAGAGAAGAGAGCATACAAGAGAAGAGGGGAGAGGAGACGAGACGAGAAGAAAGAGGAGAAGAGAAGAGAGGGGAGATGGGAGGAGAGGGGTGCAGAAGGGGGGGAGAAGAGAAGAGGGGAGAACAAAGGGAGAGGAGAGGGCAGGGATGAGAGGTGAAAAGAAAGAAAGAATAGAAAGAAGAAGAGGAAAGGCTTGGGGGGAGAAAGGAGAAGACGGGGAGGAGAGGAGAGGAGAAAGGGGACAGGGAAGGAGAGGAAGGGGAGGAGTGAAGAGGAGAGGAGTAGGGCTTAGAAAGGGATAGAGGAGTGGAAAGGGGAGGAGTGAAGAGGAGAGGAGAGGAGAAAGGGATAGAGGAGTGGAAAGGGAGGAGTGAAGAGGAGAGGAGTAGGGCTTAGAAAGGGATAGAGGAGTGGAAAGGGGAGGAGTGAAGAGGAGAGGAGAGGAGAAAGGGATAGAGGAGTGGAAAGGGAGGAGTGAAGAGGAGAGGAGTAGGGCTTAGAAAGGGATAGAGGAGTGGAAAGGGGACAGGGGGGGGGGTTCTCCTATTGTGAAGTTCAACCACCCCCCCACCCCCGCCATCCCAACACCATCGTGCCCCGGCAGTCTGTTATAATGCCCGGAATAGAGGGCGCCCACAACCCTGGGCATCTCCCATAGCAACCCTGGGCATCTCCCATAGTTCCTCTTTATTAGACATCTGAGTGAGGCCAGGTCCGGCGAGGCGCCTCAGACAACTACGTGTGAAAGAGCCCTGCGCAGAAAAGAACCACCATCAGAAAGACAGTGAGGGCATAGAAACAGACAGATGAGAGGAGGGGTGTGGGGTGGGGTGGGGTGGGGTGGGGTGGGGTGGTATTAAAAGGTTGCAGGACCTTTGTGAAAGAGTGCGAGTGGCTTTGGCACCCGGGTGAGAAAGAATAGCACAGCTTGAGGGGGTACAAAGCAGTGGGATTGTGTCCGACGCATGAAAAGATTCATTCAGCACACAACAGACAGAGTGAGAGAAAGGAGGGAGAGAGAGAGAGAGAGAGAGAGAGAGAGAGAGAGAGAGAGAGAGAGAGAGTACTGCTCTGGGCCAGACGACAGACCCCACAGTGACCTCTCTGAAGAGTTCTGACGACGTCTCAAGTGCTGGGTTGTCATGACCACAAAACAATTCCAAAACCAACAGTAGAACACTGTTTAAGTTGCCATAGATGATTTATAAAAATCTCATAACATTGGAAAGCTGGCATATTTTGTGATTTCGAAAAATAGCAACAGAGGCTTGTTTGTTTCGAATGGTGATATGTAAAAATGTAATAACATATTTTGGACCGCACTACCATTTGAAAAGCAACAATAGTGAAGATCTTTCATTCAACCACAGATGATTTCTCAGTGTGCAATAACGTTATAAATTGGGCTTAGTCACTCGACAGCTGCTCTGCAATTTTAGAAAATCAATGTCTGTTCACTTCTGATTTATACAGTGCATTTACAAAGCATCCAGACCCTTCCCTTGTTTCACATGATGTCATGGTGCAAGCCTTAGCTAAAATCATTTCAATAAATGTTTCCCTCGTCAATCAACACACCTCATAATGACAAAGCAAAACAGGATTATATAAAAAATTTCAAACGTATTAAAAAAAGGAAAAACAGACGGGAGAAACTTCCAGAAGCACAACCATCACAGCAACTCTCCACCGAACAGGCTTCATGGCAGAGAGGCCAGACGGAAGCGCTCCTCCTCACTGACAGACAGACAGAGGAGAGCCCGCTTTGAGTCGGCAAAAAAAAGCACTTACTGTAAAGGACCAAGACCGCGAGAAACAAGATTCCCTGGTCTGATGAAAGCGAGATGGAACTGAAATACTGTGGGGGTGTTTTTCGGCGTCGGGGACTGGACTGGGCTGCATGGTCAGAGTTGAGGGGAAAGCCTAATGGAGTAAAGTACAGAGATATCCTTAATGAAAATCTGCTCCAGAGCACTCAGGACCTAATGAGAATTGTGTCCGATGAACATGTTTTTATTTACAGCTCAGTACCTTGAGGAGGTTTTCCCTACATTATTGTGTTGTGTGCCATCGCCATTGCCTCTGCCTCTGCCTCTGCCTCTGCCTCGGCTTGTGTCCATCCTTCAGCCACTGTCCGAGGTGAGTCATCTCAATAACAAGTGTCGTGTCGTGTCGTGTCGTGTCGTGTCGTGTGAACTTGTTAAGATAGTTAGTCAAGGATACATTATAAGTTTTACAGTACATTAGGTGGATTATTTAATGTTTGTTAATGTCTTTGCTACAAATAAATATTTGAAATTCATCTACATTGGAAGACACACCTTTTTGGAAAAGAACACGCGTCAGCCATAGGCTCCACTACGAAAATAAGAAGAGTTTTAGTGCTCATTGATAGTTAAGAAGCAAAACTGAAGTAAATATGAAATATTTGTTTCAGATGTAAAGGGTCCTAGTCCCAGGATTGATTTTAGGCCTTTTTTGTGGATTAGTTCCTGGTAGTGATGGCGAAATGAAGCTTCATGAACCTTTGAAGCTTTTCAGCCAGACGTGTTGAAAAAAGGTTCACTACTCGAAGCGTCGTTCGCTCTCTAGTGACACCTGCTGTTCAATAAAAATACGTTGTAAGAAAGATTTTCTCGGGACAGTGAATTTGTAAAATGTGTTGTGGTGCGCAAGGCCTGCTAAAATAACATGCAGACGAACGTATGGTGAAGAAAACGCACCTCCATTCATTCAAATTTCATTGTAGGCGAAAACAACAAAGCCTCGGGTTCATTTGTAACATCACTAGTTCCTGGCTCTACCGGAGTTCGTTTTGTAAAGTTACGTAAGGGTGGGGGGGGTTCATGTGAATTGTTCAATTATTTCTGAGATTGAAAGGTTGCTTCTTTTTTTATGGGTCTTTTTTCTCTAACTCTGTTCCAATCTGTCTTTCTGTGTGAAAGATGAACAGAGACCGTGATCAAAACATGTCACGTGTCACAACAATCTACCCACGTTGCACCATTTTGGTGTCAGCAGATATTCGTTTTTTTTTGGAATCGTGTCAATCTCAAGTCCCTGTGCTGTCGTTAGCATTTGTCTTGAACTGCAAGTAAGACAGACAGTACATAAGTCATCCAATTAGCAGAACAATAATTCAGGAAACGGAAAATGCAAATTAATGTAGATGGAGTATGACCCCCTGGTGGTCCGCGACGGCATTGCAGGGGGTCCGCGACATGAGCCTATGTTGATCAGTTCACCATTGACTTTTTTTTTTTTTTATAAATATACCTGGGCCCGTCGACATATTTATGTCTGAATAGCCAAGTCGCATTGCCCAAAATACTGATGTAGACCCATATTCAGCGAAGAAATTACACTGACAAGTATTATAGGCAGAATATGTGTGCGGGGGGAGGGGGCGTGGCGGCGGCGGCGGTTACAAACATGAAAAAGAAGGGTACGGGACTGTAAAATGTTTTGGGAATCACTGGCACATCAGTGGGCCGCGGATTACTTTCTGGTCAGAATGGTGGTCCCTGGGACAAAACCATTTGAAAACCCCTGCCCTAGGTAGACAGGGCAACTGTAGAACACGGATTGAAGTGTACTGAATCAAACTGTGTTCCTCCTCTGTGGAGACCCCTCGCTGGTCGTAGAAAAGACAGGCCACAGAAAATGTAATTTAAACTCTGTTCAGGATTCTTTGCTTTTCTTTCTCTTTCTAGAAAGACAAGCATCACAGGCATGCCATTTCACACACAGTGTGTGTGTGTTAGTGTGTATTCTACTGATTGCTACAGATTTTCCATCATTTACAAGAGGGGATATCCGCAGACTTTTCGAGATGTGAGTTTGTAGACATCTACACAAGCTCGTTCGTTAAATCTGCAAAAAGCCTGTTAACAAGACCAGAGGTGCTAACTACTGACCAGGAGAATGTCAGGGAGAGTAAAAAAATTCCTCCACTTACTGAGACATCTCCTAGCAGCAGCAGCGGCAGCGGCAGCAGCAGCGGAATGGAAGAGGTCTTTGAAGTGGGTGTTCTTTTGGCAAGTAGAGCCTCTGTAAGTGGAGTGCTGGTTTGCAGGGGTAGTGGGCTTTGAGCCTAGCCTACCTGGGCTGTGTGGTGATTTGAAAAGGCCATGGGAAGGACAGCATCCCTGCCAGGGCAAATAAGCCTCCCCTACGCCCCAATTAAGATCCTCGGCTTAAGAGGGATGGATGAGGCCTTTGTGGCGGAGTGGATGAGGAGGAGGAGGAGGAGGGAAATGAGAGATGAGGTGAGCAGGAGACGGGCGTAGGGAGAGGAAGATGCTGCTTTTCAAAACGAAAGGGCTGCTCATGTTTAATTGGAAACTTTACTGCAGGGGTGAATGTGACTACACACACACAACATGCAACTATGGCTGATCCCGAGATGGATGTCAGGAGCGTGTACACACACACAACACACACACACAGAAACACACAAAGACTCAACTCACACACACAGACTCATACACACACACACACACAAACACACACACACACACACACACACACACACACACACACACACACACACACACACACACACACACAGAGACTC
>NC_045170.1:3806311-3811311 GCF_900700415.2 Clupea harengus | reverse complement strand
GATTTAAGATTTTAAGGCATATTGAGAACAAGAACAAAAAACAATTTTCCCACCCTCCGTAGCTCAACTGGTAGAGCGCTAGTGCTGACAACACCAGGGTCAAAGGTCAACTATCCAGGGAGCTCACATGTTGATGAAAATGTGTATCTGTGCAACACTGTAAGTTGCTTTGGATAAAGGAGTCTGCTAAATGACAACCTGCCATGGCAAATGCAGTGAGGACCAAATGGTAGAAGGTTCCAGAATGATCTGTGACAGGTTCACTAATCCTAGAGGAACCAGGATGCCATTTTTCACCGCTCTATGTGTTACGCCACAGGGTTTTCTTTTTGGGTTAAAAAAACGATCCTCTTGCTGTGTCTGTGAATAGGTGTCACTAAATAAATGCTAAATTAATTTGACATTTGAATGTTGGCTCTTCATAGCCTGGATACCAGACCGAACTTAGCCCCGCCCACACATTTTTTGGTTGGGAAGTTCGGTCTGGCATTACTCCATTGAGGAGAAATTATCTGCGGCTCGATATCGGCCGTACCAATCAAATTGTTAAGGCGGGCTTTATACGATGATGGACAGATGATCAACAGTAACGTAACCAACCACGTCACCAACACACGAGTTGAATTCGTTTTCAACAAACATGGCTGCCGCTGGAGAGCTGAAATGTATAGATTCGAGTCCATTTAGACATTGACAGTGCATTCATTTTGAAAGAGGAACAGAGAAACGCGATTAAGGCATTTGTCAATCGAAAAGATGTTTTTGCCTTCCTTCCTACGGGATCCGGTAAAAGTGTAATGTATCAGCTGCCAATGGTCACATACTACGTTGTTCTGATTGGTTGTAGGTAACCAATTGAGCGAAGAGGCATTTTTTCTCCTGGTTCGGTTGAAACACGCCCCATAATCACAGCCCAATGAAGCGATATCAGACTCATATTCTGACTAGAATTATGAGTATGACATCGTCAGGCTAGGCTCTTCACTGTCTGAAGCTCAATTTTGTAATGTAATGTTTTACTGATGTTTTTTTTTTTTAACAGTATAACCATTAACCATAGTATAATACTATTATAAACACCAATTAAAGAATATGAATTATGTTTGCCATCGTCTCATACTGTCATTTTAATCGATTAATAAAAGGTCTTGCCACACGATGTAAACAAACTCTCCTTTAAAAGACTGAATCCTGGAAAGATCTCTCAGTCGGCCTAACTGACTGGAAATGAGATGTAATGATGATTATTACCTGCGAGAGGAGAGACTTCATTTAGCGGTAGCCAGGTAGGGTTACTGCCAAGTGGAGGCGTGGCAGCTGCCCTGATACATTTATGTTCCAATTATCTGCCTCATTTAAGGTAATTAGTGAAATATGGTGGTGGGTGTTGATGCGCCCCATCGGAGCGGAAGTCTCTGACGGTGGAAGACGTGTCTGTTAAGCTCAGACGCCTCTCTTTACTTCTTTCATTTGTATTATTACTTGACATAAAAGTAATTTATTATGGAGAAATTGCTTCAGTTTTGTTAGTTTGTAAATGACTTGTCTTCGAAAATGTTTGTAAGTTGTTTTTTTTGTGTCTTATCCTCTTAGGTGTTGTGAGTCAATGCACTTTCTGCCGGGGTTCTTTATTGGTGCTTATCTCAGAGTGAGGTGTTTTTTTTTGTTTTCTTTTTCATTTTCATCAGGTGAACTGTGCAGTCATGCTTGGCCCTGGTGTCTCTCAGACTATTGTACAGTCATAAACTCCCACACACCTCACACACACACACACACACACACACACACACCTCACACACACACACACACACACACACACACACACACCTCACACCACACTTCATCATGCCTAATGCTGCCACCAGCGCTTTCTTTTGGCCTTTCTTGTGGCATACCTCCTGTCAATGGCTTAGGAGTTTTTAATCATTCTCAGTCACCTTGCTAGAGACCTTGGTAAAAGTCTTTTAACTAGTTTACCATATCCCCAGTTTTCTTGATCCATTTTTTGTGTTTGTTTTATAAAATCACAGCTTTTTAATTTCTTTGTTAACTGCAGAGGTGATGGTCTGGTGAATAACACCAGTTCTACAACAGTAAGACAAAAAAAAAATTGATCAAGATATGAGAAAGTATTTAAAAGACTTGTATTCTAGCAAGGAACAGAGAATGATTATAGACCCCTACCTGCTGGATAGGATGCATCCTCAGCAGTGGTCCTGGAGCTCTGGTCTGTGATACTTTAAACCAATTTCCCATCAGCCAGGAAACTTGCTGTGCACGTGGGTGTAAACAATGTCTCTCAGAGCGAATCGGACATGATGAAGAGCAAATTCATTAGTCGTTTTAATGTCCTAACAGATTCTAAAATAAGCATTTTTTATCTCTGGGTCAGTTCCCACGTTAGGGTGTGGACATTATATTTTTAGCAGTCTTCGGGGATTGACCTCGTAGTTGAAAGTGTGAGGCACAACCTGCTGCTTCATTTTTATTGACAATATTTATCCATTTTGGTAGCAATGCTGCTTTTACAGGAAATGCAGTTTACATCCAAGTTGTGTGGTTTCTACAATGTTGTCTTCTAACATTGAACGTTTTAGTCCCCCGAAATTCACATGGATGACTCACAACCAGACCAGGCCTAGGCCAATGAAGACCTGGGCCTACTCCTCATAGTGTCCACTGCATCAGCGCCCCCTGCAGGCTGCGACCTGGGCCTACTCCTCATAGTGTCCACTGCATCAACTCCTCCCGCAGGTCACAGACTATTTCCACATAGACGTCACAGGCATAGACAACTTTGTGGGGTTGTAGCGTCGAACGTCAAGATGATCTCTCCCGTTCCCCAAACTTTAGAATCTCGGGGACAGGCTTCAGCCTCTTCTACAGAATTGCTTCATTATGCAGATGGCTTTGGTTAAAGCCCACTCATTTGTATAGTCTGACGGTCATATCGAAAAAATCAATCCCGACGGGTTACAATGACTTTCCGTGGCACTATTTCTAAGCTTCCATTTTAATCAAAAGTACTTGAGAAAGGCTGTTTTAATCCATTACAAAGTTATCTGACTGAGAATAGGATCCTTTACATGTACTAATCTGGGTTTCGTGCAACGCATAGCATTGAAACTGCACTCCTGAAAGTTACAGACGATCTGCTGCTTTAGTCCTCTTGGATCTGACTGCTGCCTTCAATGCAATGGACCATAGAGTATTGCTTGAGCGGTTAGAGCAATGCAATGGACCATAGAGTGTTGCTTGAGCGGTTAGAGCAATGCAATGGACCATAGAGTGTTGCTTGAGCGGGTGGAGCAGGGGTTTTCAACCGGGGCTCCGTGGCCCCCTGGTGGTCCGCGACGGCATTGCAGGGGGTCCGCGACATGAGCCTATGTTGATCAGTTCACCATTGACTTTTTTAATTTTTTTATAAATATACCTGGGCCCGTCGACATATTTATGTCTGAATAGCCAAGTCGCATTGCCCAAAATACTGATGTAGACCCATATTCAGCGAAGAAATTACACTGACAAGTATTATAGGCAGAATATGTGTGCGGGGGTAGGGGGCGTGGCGGCGGTTACAAACATGAAAAAGAAGGGTACGGGACTGTAAAATGTTTTGGGAATCACTGGCAAATCAGTGGGCCGCGGATTACTTTCTGGTCAGAATGGTGGTCCCTGGGACAAAACCAGTTGAAAACCCCTAGGTTAGAGCAATGCATTGGACCATAGAATGTTGCTTGAGCGGGTGGAGTATTGTGTTGGGGTAAGGGGAAAAGCACTTGAGTGGTTTGTATCTTACTCATCTGACAGGACCTGTGTGGTAAATACGGATGGCATCTTCTCGAATATTGCCCTCCTCTTAAGTTCCCCAGGGTTTGATATTAGGTCCCGTTCTGTTCTCACTCTCTTCTTCATTCAGAAGGCATGGGATTTATTTATCATTGCTCTGCCAATATATCCAGATTTATTACCCTCTCAAGTCTGGTCATGGTAGTGTACAATCTCCTTCTGACTGCCTCGATTATATTAAGTTCTGGATGAGTAATAGTTTCCCGAAGCTTAATGAGAACAAGGCATAGGTTATTATCTTTGGTTCCCCAACCACCAGCGCAGACATTAGCACTGTGCTTGGTCCACTTGCACTATACCAAAAGCATGTCGTAAAGAACCTTGTGGTGTTTTTTAGAATGGCAAGGGGAAGCATGATCAATCAGAACACTAGACCTAAACACACATCAACACCACGTGTAGAATGGCAAGGGGAGGCATGATCAATCAGAACACTGGACCTAAACACACATCAACACCACGTGTAGAATGGCAAGGGGAGGCATGATCAATCAGAACACTGGACCTAAACACACATCAACACCACGTGTAGAATGGCAAGGGGAGGCATGATCAATCAGAACACTGGACCTAAACACACATCAACACCACGTGTAGAATGGCAAGGGGAGGCATGATCAATCAGAACACTGGACCTAAACACACATCAACACCACGTGTAGAATGGCAAGGGGAGGCATGATCAATCAGAACACTGGACCTAAACACACATCAACACCACGTGTAGAATGGCAAGGGGAAGCATTATTAAGCATGTTACACAGGTGCAGTGGCAGAAACTGGGAGCAAACCCGCATTCCGTAAGATAACAGCAGTGGCATGACATTATCTTTTAGAAACATTCAAAACTCTGAGTTTCTGCATCTGGAGTCCATGAAACATGTTGGATATGTGAACACTGGGTATGATGAGGGGTAGGCAATGCCATCCATAGTAGCTCACATTTCACTCAACGTTGGAAAAGAAAGAAAACCTGCAATGCTATTAATTCAATTTAATTCAATTCAATTGTATTTATATAGCGCCAAAACAATAACATTGTCTCAAGAACAATCAATTCTCTATCAACTGTCTATCAAGATCAAGTATACGGTATGAAACATCACAAACCATTTTTGCAAATGTATGTATGGACACTTGGTTGTGCCGTA
>NC_045170.1:3796311-3801311 GCF_900700415.2 Clupea harengus | reverse complement strand
CCTCTCTCTCTCCCTCTCTATCCGTCCGTCCATCTCTCTCTCTCCCTCTGCTTCTACATCACTCTATCACACACTCTCACTTTCTCTCTCTCTCTCTCTCTCTCTCTCTCTCCTTCTCTTTCAAACACACACCTACAATCTTTTTCTCTCTCTCTGTGTGTGTATACTGCAGGCACATGTACATGCTCATGTTATCAGCACGTGTGTGTGTGTGTGTGTGTGTGTGTGTGTGTGTATGTGTGTGTGTGTGTGTGTGTGTGTGTGTCAGGATGTGATCACCTCTCAGGGATTACACTTGAAGTTCCATTAGCCTCTGCTCTTCAGGAGTAAACATGTCCACCACACACACATACACACGTACAAATATACTTACACACACATGCAGTGACACACTCTCACTGACACATACACACACACACACACACACACACACACACACACACACATACAGTACAAATATACTAACACACACATGCACACTCTCACTGACACTTACACACACACACACACACACACACACACACACATACAAATATACTAACACACACATGCAATGGCACACTCTCACTGACACATACACACACACACACACACACACACAGCTGGGGTCCGTATCATTTAAGACGGGAGTGAGGAGGACGTCACATGGTGTCTCAGCTTCCCCTCTAAACATCAGAGCTCCGCTGTCTCCGAAGAGGAGGAGGAGGAAGGAGGAGGGGGAGGGGGAGGAAGAGGAGGAGGAGGAGGTGAAGGACGTTTGGACAGAGGACAGGGAGTGATTACACCTCTGGGTCCACCCTGTCCTCCGAGGTCAAGGATCCGTCGTCATGGAGATAAGGATGCTCGACAACCTGTGCACTCTGTAGGGCACGGAACCTTCCAGAAGGCAGGTCTGGATCTGGTTTAAGGCTGAAGGGATGTCAGAGGCGGTGGAGCCCATTGCTGTTGGTGGTGGTGGTGGTGGTGGTGGTGTAGGAAGAATGAAAGTGACCTGTCAGAAATGGAAAAGTGGATTGGCTTGCTTTATGCAAATGTTTTATTTTATTGAAAACCAACATTGCCAAAAAGGGCGGTACAAAATTAAATTATAAAGTGCACATTTCAGGTAAACAAGGACTCAGCCTATAGTGCAGTTAAACCATGGCTTAATATTTTCTTTTTTCCAAGTTTGCTGGGAACATAGCAGTTAGGCTTCTTATTTCAGAAACAATGAACCGTAACAGTTAGGTTACCAATAAAAGGTAAGCCTACTACTTCTTTGCTTTCAGCCAGCTGCCTGTTGCCATTTTCAGACAACAGTGAAGCTCGCTTCTTTTGCACAACACAACTTTTAAAAGTAAACTTTCCATTCTGAAGCTTTTTATCATTCATTTCGCCGTATCGCGCTCACCATTCACTCAAACCGTAACGTTAGCCTACTACACAGTTTGCGAGGCCAAAAAGAATGTTAATCTAAAAAATAAATAAATAAAATAAATAAAATAAAAATCTCGCGATAAATTAAATGTAATCACTCTTAAAAGACTGTTCTGACAAGACGGGCAATCTCACAGTGAATGCCATTGGGGGTAGATAAGAATCCACTTTGACTGAAGAAGGCCTTAATCATCAAAGCATTCACAATTAACATTTGTTGGAGATAAACAAAAGTATGTGGTGTGCAAACATTGATCCTTTTTCCCCAGTTGAACTAAGCCTTTGTCCAGTACCTGGCCTCATCTTGCGCCCTGAGTGAAAATAGCTAGATCTTGGGCTGGTTGTGCAAACCCTTTTCCTGTTTTATTTTTTGAAGACCATCAAGCATGTATATATGGCAGGTGAAGGTCATTACCAGGGTTACAGTGGCACTAAGTCTGAGGGCGGCCCCAACCCAGAGGGCATCTGAAGGTCATTACCACGGTTACAGTGGCACTAAGTCTGAGGGCGGCCCTAACCCAGAGGGCATCTAAAGGTCATTACCACGGTAACAGTGGCACTAAGTCTGAGGGCGGCCCCAACCCAGAGGGCATCTGAAGGTGACCAGGCGGCTGACACAGAGAGCTCAAGCCTGGAGAGTGTGGCTGCGCTGAAGAGTGTGGCTGCGCTGAAGAGTCTGGCTGCGCTGGAGAGTGAGTGACCCTGGATGAGGAAGCATATTGGACCCCTCAGGGTGGGGCTGGGTTATGCGAATAGCTGAAGATTTGGCCACGGTTCAGCCCAGATCACGCCAACGGAGGCACAGATCACGCCACCGTTCAGGCTGGATCATGCCAACGGTTCAGCCCAGATCACGCCAACGGAGGCACAGATTTGGCCACGGTTCAAGCCCGGATCACGCCAACGGAGGCACAGATTTGGCCACGGTTCAGCCCGGATCACGCCAACGGAGGCACAGATTTGGCCACGGTTCAGCCCAGATCACGCCAACGGTTCAGCCCAGATCACGCCAACGGAGGCACAGATGGCACGTGCTTCTGGCTGAGATCCGGCCTGGTGTGGGTCCAGGACTATTCCGAGGTCAAAGGTCATGACTCCACATGACTCCAAAGGTCATGACTCCATTGAGGGTCGTTGAATGAAATCAACCGCAAAAGCAAAAGCTGGTGTTCCAGGGCTTACTGATGAGAGCAGGGCTTGTTAAGGTTTGCTGTAGACTCAGACTGGCTGATGAGCGATGGGGGTTTGGGGGCTGATGCTATGAACCTCACTCGTCAGATGATTGAATCTAACTGTCTCTGACCTCCCTGACCAGACAGTACTGCTAATGAGTGATGAACGAACTCATTGACCTACAGACAACCCATTTTCAATTATTTTTAGGTTGAGTGATGAGCTGTGTTAGTTGCCTGCCTGATTTGTCTACTGATGTTGTATGATGTTTTAATTATATTTAGTTTTATTCTAACAAGACTCTATTTGATTCCCATTAAATCTACACAAACAGGTTTAACTGACTTAAGTCCGTGGCAGTGTATTAGGGGAACAACAGTAAATTGAAGTTTGTCTCCATGGACTTTCAATTTCGGCATACAAATGTGCACATGCACTCACACACATGCGTACACACACACACACACACACACACACACTCTTTCTCCCTCTTTCACTCTCACACACACTCACTGTCTCTCACTCTCTCACAAACACAGACACACACCAAGGAATCGAGGCCTGCATTTGCATACGAACGAGACACCATAACCGCATCAGATGGTCCTTTTTGCTTGCCTGCTCGATCGATTGCTTTAATCCAATTTGTCTGTTTCCTGCGCTGAATACAGGAAAGCCGGTTTCCGATACTGAAACAGGAGAAGACCTGCGCAAACCTGCGCCGGCAGTCTATCAGAGAGGAGAAGGGCAAGAGCGAGTCGGTGGACGAGGTCAAGCCGTCGCCTGGATATATGTACTTCTCACCGGAGTTCTAACCCTCCCCGCCGTCGCCATGGCTTCCCAGGCGTGTAACCCCTCCGTCGTATAACACGAGTCTGAGCACGGAGTAATGACTCATTAAGAGTTTGATCAGGAGCGAGCGCTGAGGGGGTGTCAGAGCCTCGGCAGGGGAGAAGACATCTCAGCCTGCCACTAGGCTGGATTATGACAGCTTTAAGTGGGGTTATGTACAGCCTACGGTGGGACCCTGTGCGTGACACCGTTCAAAGTGAGCAGGGTTATCCTCACCTTGTCGTCGTTGAGTTTAACGGTCGAGAAACTTGCTGAAGCTCCTCTTTTGTCGCAAAGACAGGAAGCGCGCCTTGACCTTTATGGCGGTGGAGGGAGAGTGTGTATGTGTGTGTGTGTGTGTGTGTGTGTGTGAGGGGGGGGGGGGGTGTTTGGGGGGGGGTTGTGGATGAACAAATAAAGATGGGGTAGCGAGGCCCACTGCTGTCGCTTGTCCAAGGGAAATATTGAATGAGAAGCGATAGGTCATGTAGACGGGGGCCACGAGAGGGATTATGGTGACGAGAGATATCATTTTAATAGCTTTTAATCTTCACCGGGGCTCCACTTTTAATGGAAAACTCTACAGGAAGTTTAACGGCCATGTCGAGGTCCACCCTGTCTCGCAACCCCCCCCCCCCCCACACCCCCACAGCCCCACACTGAGCTATCGAGCGCCTCGTTAATATCAGTTCTGCCTGGGGGGTGTGAGTAGCCCCCCCATGAGGGGAAGAGAGAGTGAACCTAGATATTCACAACCTCAAAAGCAGAGAGGATAGATGGTGGTGGACCAGGGGCTTCGGCTCCGGGGGCAACTTAGAGAAGGGAGAGGGGGGGGGGTAAACAGGCGAGGAGGTGAGGGGGGGGGGTAAACAGGTGAGGAGGTGAGGGGGGGGGGGGGTAAACAGGAGAGGAGGTGGGGGAGGGGGGGGGTAAACAGGAGAGGAGGTGAGGGGGGGGGGTAAACAGGAGAGGAGGTGAGGGGGGGGGGGGGGGGTAAACAGGCGAGGAGGTGAGGGGGGGGGGTGGGGGTAAACAGGCGAGGAGGTGAGGGGTGGGGGGGGTAAACAGGAGAGGAGGTGAGGGGGGGGGGTATACAGGCGAGGAGGTGAGGGGGGGGTGGGGGGGTAAACAGGAGAGGAGGTGAGGGGGGGGGGTGGGGGTAAACAGGAGAGGAGGTGAGGGGGGGGGGTAAACAGGCGAGGAGGTGAGGGGGGGGGGGTATACAGGCGAGGAGGTGAGGGGGGGGGGGGGGGGTAAACAGGCGAGGAGGTGGGGGGGGGGGTAAACAGGAGAGGAGGTGAGGGGGGGGAAACAGGCGAGGAGGTGAGGGGGGGGGGGTGGGTAAACAGGCGAGGAGGTGGGGGGGGGGGGGGGGGGTAAACAGGAGAGGAGGTGAGGGGGGGGGGTGGGGGTAAACAGGAGAGGAGGTGAGGGGGTGAGGGGGGGGGGTAAACAGGCGAGGGGGTGAGGGGTGAGGGGGGGGGTAAACAGGTGAAGGGGGGGGTAAACAGGAGAGGAGGTGAGGGGTGAGGGGGGGGGTAAACAGGAGAGGAGGTGAGGGGTGAGGGGGGTAAACAGGA
>NC_045170.1:3788811-3791311 GCF_900700415.2 Clupea harengus | reverse complement strand
AAGGGGGGGGGTTTCATTACGTGTGTGTGTGTGTGTGTGTGTTTGTGTGTTGCAGTTGGGTTTTATGTTCATGGTTGGCTGCAGGGTGTATACGATTTGTTTTTTTGTTTTGTTTAAAAAAACAATGAATTATCAATGATATGTCATCATTTCCTGTATCACATACACACATCACATCATGTTAATAGCCTTGATTTACGGGCCGTGACATTGTCTTTTAATTCAACATGCACACCAAAGATTACACACAGTGTGAACATGCTGTTCTGTTAACTAAACCCTCGGCCCCAATGGGTCACTTGAGACATGATATACAATAACGACAGTGAAACGAGGTCGACGAATGTGCCGTTATGTGTCACCACACCATGTCGAGGTTCATGACATTACATATACAATATTTCGGTAACACTTTATTGCACGATAAGTAACCAACAAAACGGAGATGAATTCACGCTACTTTGAGACTAAGCAGAGACAGGACCGTTTTGGTGGTTCGGCTTATTTCTAGGCTTATATCGGATTACGCTTTTTAGGCTTATTACATAAGTCTGTTGATTTGTCGAGGAGCTACTGCTGGTGAGCTGATCAGTCAATGGGCCGTTAAACTAAGGGCCAATCGGGGATATACCCAGTTTCTTGTTTATTTTAAAGTTTGGAAGGATCACAACAGAAGGGGGGGGGGGGGGGTCTGGGGAATAAATCATCTGGGGAAGGAGACAAGGAAGTGGAGAGGAAGACGTGATGTGTCATGAGGAGAGAGAGAGAGAGAGAGAGAGAGAGGTAGATAGGGAGAGTGAGATGTACAGTTTGTATGTATTAACCCCCCCGAGACATTTCTTGGCTTTGTCTTGTGTCTTGGCTTGGTGCTGGTGTGTGATGGGGAGAGGTGTTAACAGCCCCCTCTGCGTATGCATAGATCAAGGCCATTAGCCCTCCCATTGATACCTATAGATACTAATGACAGGACCATAAATGTTAGATGGACATTTATTTGACATATGAATGGAGTGAGGTTAAGAAGTTTTATGCTGATAGCATACCCCAAATTAGAATTACCTAAAGTGACCAACACAGTTTGTCACTGTGGTTCAGTATATGTTTTAATGTATATGTTTATATACAGTATATGTTTCAGTGTATGTTTTTGCACATATTCCAGCACAAGTAAAAAAAAGAATTATGACGATTTGTATGATTATTTGATAGGGATTTTAGAGAAAAATGCAAACATGACATGCAGATTTCATACATATCGTTAGGGATGGGAATCGAGAACCGGTTCTTGTTAAGAACCGGTTCCCAGTGGACCGATTCCTTGGAATCGTTAGCCAAAATCCTTTTCGATTCCGCTATCAATACTTATTTATTTGAAATATTAATTTTCCGATTTTTTTTCCGATTCCGCTATAGATGCCTTAAAAATGATTCATTTTTAGATCATTTTTTTTTTGATTCCGGTATCGATATAAGTGCCGTTTAGGTATGTCACGCGCACGCAGCTTTGTTTTGTTTTAAACTGCAGCCAACATTGCGTCTAGGCAGAGGCGTTCAAAAGTGTGGTTATATTTCACGCAAAAAGACGACCACAGGGCCACTTGCAGTGCTTTCAAAACGTCTCTTTCGTCAAGGGGGGGGGAACTACCATTACTCTGAAACATTTGTCCATACTGCATGCAATAACTTTGCAGGAATGTCGCGTTTTTGAGCGCTATGGAGTGAAGATAACCTTAATGAATCTCAACCAAGCAACAGCAGCGCGGCTAACGTTAGCGCTTCATCTGTTAATATTAAAGGTAAACTCTAACAGTCTATTGTGTTAGTGCCATTTGTTTCATTGTGTAAACCAGCTTTCACTTTTTGTTTATGTCAGTTTTATTTTTAGTTCAAGGTGAATACACTTGTAAAAAAAAAAACAGCACTGTAATTGGCATGTTTAAATATTATTTAGCACAGCTAAATACTCTAACTATGGTATATTAAGGACACCTAAACTCCCACAAATTAGACCAGGGAGGGATCCCTATTTGATAAGACTATTTTCCAGGCTCCCCCATCTGATGAGATTTTTGAGTTTAGATGTTTTATTACAAACATTGTATTATTACCAAATCAGTCATACATTCTGTTACTTATGGTTGGAATTATAGTCAAAACAAATACTTTTTTTCTTTGTTGGGACCCCCTGGCACCCCATCAAGGAAAAGGATCCCTAGGCTATGGGTCTCTGGACCCTACTTTGAGAGTTTGTTGACCTATTCTTAGAGAGAGAACGCATAGACAGACAGAGAGAGAGAGAACGCACAGACAGACAGCAGACAGGGAAAGAAAGAACGTCACAAAGAGAGAGAGAGAGACTGAGAGAGAAGGAGAAAGGAGCAGGAAAGAGGAGTAATGTGAAACAGGTGGGATAGGGGGCAGGTGGACAGGACGGAGAGGCGCCACACTGCGGTAAATAGTTAATGCCCCGGCTATCATGGGGCTTTAAAGGTTAATTACC
>NC_045170.1:3771311-3778811 GCF_900700415.2 Clupea harengus | reverse complement strand
TCAAGACCCAGAGCCCAGTACCTGAATCTGACTACAGACACAAGCTCCCCACCAGGCTAAAAGGCGGCACATGGCCTCCCTCTTAAAGTGCACAGATCGATGCCCACACCAGAGGACAGGGAGATTGGACAGGCTAGACCACCACACACACACACACACACACACACACACACACACACACACACACACACACACACACACACACACACACACACACAGATAAACACACAGGCTAGACCACCACACACACACACACACACACACACACACACACACACACACAGATAAACACACAGGCTAGACCACCACCACACACACACACACACACACACACACACACACACACACAGATAAACACACACACACACACACACACACACACACACACACACACACACACACACACACACACACACACACACACACACACACACACACACACACACACACACAGATAAACACACAGGCTAGACCACCACACACACACACACACACACACACACACACACACACACACACAGACACACACACACACACACACACACACACATACACACACACACAGATAAACACACAGGCTAGACCACCACCAGCAGGAGGAAATGTGTCACCTGGCCACACTCCTACAGCAGTGAGCCAGAGGCTCATATGCCAAAACTGGTTAAAAAAAAAAAACAAGATACAAAGCAGAGGCTGTTTTCTCTGAGAGGTGGCAAAGTGGGACAAATTAATTGCATTCATGCCCAGGAAAGAGGAGTGTTTTTGTACCAGTAAAAGCCTCTACTGCACCCTCCTGTCTTTTTCATGTTTGTGAGAGCGAAAGAAAGAAAGAAAGAAAGAAGAAAAGAAAGAAAGATGAGAGAGAGAGTGCATCCAACCTAGTTATCAATGTCACTACATCTGTATTCATCAGTCATGATTGAATATATGTGTGTGCATGTATGTATTTATGGTAAATGTGTGTGTGTGTGTGTGCGTGTGTGTGTGCATGTGTGTGTGTGTGTGTGTGTGTGTGTGTGTGTGTTTGTGTGTAAGGGTGTGTGTAAGTGTGTGTGTGTGTGTGTGTGTGTGTGTGTGTGTGTGTGTGTGTGTGTGTGTCTGTGTGTGTGTGTGTGTGTGTGTGTGTGTGTGTGTGTGTGTCTGTTTGTGTGTGTGTGTGTAAGGGTGTTGTTTACTTCATTTTCCCATGTCTTCCTGTAACATCAGACTTGATGGTGAGGCATCTCATTGTGAAGTATGACTGCAGCATGACACTCCCTCACAATCATCTTCCTCCCCATTTATGAATCAATGCTAGCAAACGTCAATCAAACAGCTTTTACCCGCAGACAGAAACAAGACAAAACAATCCTTCACCAGTTTCATAACAATTAAGGTTTCACATTTTCTATGAACTACATACAGTATAAGCCTTCTGTTTTCATAAAAGTAGGCTGTTATATTTGAGATTAAGTCTTAGATTATGAATCATGATAATTAATGAGGTTAGCCTTGATATTTGGTACCTAATTAATTAGGCTTTCCTAAGAGACAAACACTATTGCATGATAATGTTACAAAATGAAATAGGGCCTACACGCCTACTGTGTGCGTGTTGTTGATACCGTGTACGTTTCATTTTTTTCTTTTCCAATGTTGAGTGAATTGTGAGCTACTATGGATGGCATTGCCTACCCCTCATCATGCCTAGTGTTCACAAATCCAACATGTTTCATGGACTCCAGATGCAGAAGCTCGTAGTTTTGAACGTTTCTAACAGATAATGTCGTGGTGACCACTGCTGTTATCTTCCTGAATGCGATTTTGCTCCAAGTTTCTGCCACTGCACCTACTGCCTGTGTAACATGCTAAATAATGCTTCCCCTTGCCATTCTACAGGTATTGATGTGTGTTTAGGTCTAGTGTTCTGATTGATCATGCTTCCCCTTGCCATTCTACAGGTGCTGTTGATGTGTGTTTAGGTCTAGTGTTCTGATTGATCATGCTTCCCCTTGCCATTCTACACGTGGTGTTGATGTGTGTTTAGGTCCAGTGTTCTGATTGATCATGCCTCCCCTTGCCATTCTACAGGTGCTGTTGAAGTGTGTTTAGGTCCAGGGTTCTGAGTGCTCTGTCACTTTTAAATACATGTACTTGTGTGGTAGCGTTTAAGGGAATGACGCACATTATGTTCTTCCCAGTTTAACTAGGTCATGGTTATTACATGGTGCAGATTATTTTAAGAGATTGTTCATTCTTGCTCTTGATTCTTGAGTGTTTCAGTTCCAGAACAGTTCTCAACCGCTGTATTTTTCAGTCAGTTATGTTCGGCCTCTAATTTTATTTTGAATCAGAAACGAGTACAGAGGTCCGGAGTTCTGTGACCTCATAAGATGGTTATGGCCGGACTTCTGTGACCTCATAGATGGTTATGGCCGGACTTCAGTGACCTCATAGCTGGGGTTTGGCCGTGGTGGTAATTGCTGGTGAAAACAGAGCAGTTATTTGAGTGTGGAACAGCTGCGAAGGGGGAACAGGTAACTCCTTTCCCTGCGTGCTGATGGCCATAGAGGAAGACACAGCGCTGGGAGGAACGGCTCCCGTTACTGACAGAGGAAAACACATGTCTCTGATGATGCATCTTTCCCAGCAGGTGGGTTTCCTCAGGTGTTTCAGTCAAGTCAGAGAGAGACATCTTCTCCAGTAGGTGGGTTTCCTCAGGTGTTTCTGTCAGGTGAGAGAGAGACATCTTTCCCAGTAGGTGGGTTTCCTCAGGTGTTTCAGTCAGGTGAGAGAGAGACTACAGAGGTTTCTCTGACACCAACCCACCATACAATGTCTGTGAGGAAATAATGGTTCCAGTTACTCTTAGAGGGGAACACACGCCAATTCATGTTAACTTAATTATGTAGTGTAATGAGGAAGAATCTGACTTTAGAACGGCTCTGGTCCATATGTAAACAACTCCGCCAGATCAACTCTGACCGAGGGGCAGATCTGACCAATCTCTGGCCTGGAATCGTTCCAGGGCCATAAGCTATCGACCTGTTTCTGTTAACTGGTGCGGTACAACTGCATTCTCATGTTCTTTAAGTACAACTGAAAACAATCCCCACAGGTAACCTCCAGATGAAGCAATTTCGAAAGTTTTGCTGACAATGACAAAATATTCCCTCCAACAGTTAATCAGGAGTTAGGCCTTTGTGGAGGGACTTACCGGAAAGATTACTTCATATGAAGAAAATAAAACTTAAGTGAGGCAGGCTTTAATGGGTGCAGTGACAAGCTTATAAAGTAAGAACAGTGCCCCTAAAATTTAGATAAAGGGTGCCGTCTGACCCAAGCGTAATGATTTCTTTTGCACATGGCTAGTTTACATAATAGCATCTAATTAAGTTGGCCGGCATGATGTATCGGCCGATTTGTTTCGGAGCAATTTTCCCCACTGAATTCCATTACCGTGGCGATGTTCTCCCTGTGCTTCTTAATCAAACTCATAATGTTTTGACTTGAGTCACTTACCCGGCCCTGCGGAAGCCATCCCTCACCAGCCTATCCTAATGAGACTGAAAGTGTCCGATCTTGCCCACCGCAACGCCAAGCTGCCCTTCTGACAAATGTCATGAGACATTTTCAAAGATTTTTCTCTCTCTCTCTCTCTCATTTTTTTTTTGTCCTTGCCGCTGTTATTGTACCCTCAAGCATAAGAAAGTCACTGAGACATTTTGTGTAGTGCAGCCAATCACAGAAAGGACTGACCTTCAGCATCTTTCTGGCTTATTACATTAAGAATGATGTTAAACCAAAGGGTTAGTTAAATGTAGTAATAATAAATAATAATGATAATTCATTTAATTTGTAATGAACTCTTCATTCAGAAGAATCTCATAGTACACAGTTTCTTATTGTGAGTACCTTTTGGATAAGGATATGTGTGCTGGTATTGCGTTTGATGTTGTGCAGTGTGTCTTTTTGGATACGCAGATGTGTGCTGGTCTTGTGGTCTGTTGAGGAGTGGCCTGTTGAGGAGGTGTGGCCTGGTGAGGAGTGGCCTGTTGAGGAGGTGTGGCCTGTTGAGGAGTGGCCTGTTGAGGAGGTGTGGCCTGGTGAGGAGTGGCCTGTTGAGGAGGTGTGGCCTGTTGAGGAGTGGCCTGTTGAGGTGGTCTGTCTGGTGGATAGTGGCCTGGTGGAGAGTGGGCTGGTGGAGAGTGGGCTGGTGGAGAGTGGGATGGTGGATAGTGGTCTGGTGGAGAGGGGTCTGGTGAGGAATGGTCTGCTCACGCTAGCATTGCTAACACTAGTAGCGAAGAGGAGCTACCCTGGTGGTGCAGATAATAATGGCCAATTCCTGAGTAGCAGACCACTTGCTAAGCACCTGTTATGTGCTTTTTTTTTACCATATGTTTGGGTTCAATTTCAGGAAAAATCTTTCCGCATGAGAAGTCTCCTGAACACATCCCAAACATGGATATCTGGGCAATCCATCACACAACCTACAAACAAACACAGCTTTAGATCAGATGAACCAAGATCTCATTGCTCTGAAAGTAAGAAGATTAATTGCAATGTGAAGCATCTGGCAGAGCGTAATCTTGCACTTCATGGCCACTCAGACGGGTCGTTTGAGTCAGGCAATGGACATCTCCTTGGGCAAGTAGAACTGATCTCAGTTTGACCCAGTCATGCGAGAGCATCTGAGGAGAATCCAGGCTAAAGAGCTAAGTGACACTTATTTAAACAGGCATACTCAAAATGAACTCATTTGCCTAGTGGCTAAGTGTACAACTGACGCAATTGTAGCGAGAGCAAAAAAAAGCAGAATATTATGCAGTAATCACGGACTGCACTCAAAACCTCAGTCACAATGAGCCGCTATCGGTAGTGTTGTGAATTGTAAAAATATGACACTTCAAAAGGTGTTTCCATTCATGGGCACTGTTTGTTTCCTTGGTACAGACACTTGGTACAACAAGAAAAGGCTTATGTGAGCGATTGGTAACACTTTATTTGGATAGTCCTTCTACAGAGACTTGGTTTATTGAAATTCAAGTTCAGTCTTTTCTAATTGTTCACTGAACATTACCTAAACCAAACCCAACCCCTAACACTAACCTGTTAAAATTATAATATAATTATAAACAGAGTTTCAACCAATAGTGTGATAGTCTATAGGGGACCATCCAAATAAGATGTGTTTATAATATGAGCATCTGTAGATATTCTATAGGGGACCTTCCAAATAAAGTGTGTTTATAATCTGAGCATCCTTAGATAGTCTATAGGGGACCATCCAAATAAAGTGTGTTTATAATATGAGCATCTGTAGATATTCTATAGGGGACCTTCCAAATAAAGTGTGTTTATAATCTGAGCATCCTTAGATAGTCTATAGGGGACCATCCAAATAAAGTGTGTTTATAATCTGAGCATCTGTAGATAGTCTATAGGGGACCATCCAAATAAAGTGTGTTTATAATCTGAGCATCCTTAGATAGTCTATAGGGGAGCATCCAAATAAAGTGTGTTTATAATCTGAGCATCTGTAGATAGTCTATAGGGGATCATCCAAATAAAGTGTGTTTATAATATGAGCATCTGTAAATATTCTATAGGCGACCATCCAAATAAAGTGTGTTTATAATCTGAGCATCTGTAGATAGTCTATAGGGGACCATCCAAATAAAGTGTGTTTATAATCTGAGCATCCTTAGATAGTCTATAGGGGACCATCCAAATAAAGTGTGTTTATAATCTGAGCATCTGTAGATAGTCTATAGGGGATCATCCAAATAAAGTGTGTTTATAATATGAGCATCTGTAAATATTCTATAGGCGACCATCCAAATAAAGTGTGTTTATAATCTGAGCATCTGTAGATAGTCTATAGGGGACCATCCAAATAAATAGTGTCCATAATAACAACTATCCTGTTACATAAAGCCTTTTCAAACCATCTCCACCAGCAGCTGAACAGGGTTTCATATTTATTGGTTTCATATTTTCATATTTTTTTTTCTTTTTTTTTCAGGCACTTGGCACAACAGGAAAAGGCTTAGTCAGGTCATGGCTCAGTCGAGTCGAGGAACATGCAGGATAAAAAGCAGGGGATCCAAAGCAGAGCTGGAACTAAGCAGCAAGGTGTCATACGATGCTTGTGGAAGTCACACATCGAACCTTGTTGTTGGTGACACAGCCAAGTCATCTGTGACATCAAGGCCTCATAGGTTGCTTGTGGAAGTAATTACATTTACATTTATTTATATTTAGTCATTTAGCAGACGCTTTTATCCAAAGCGATGTATAAAGGAGAGGTCACACATCGAACCTTGTTGTTGGTGACACATCCAAGTCATCTGTGACATCTATCAGCTTCTTTGGTCTGTTACAGCGAGCGACTTCACACTCTGTTCACGCCTCAGTTCGCCATTGGTCCCTTCTCACAGGACATGCACTGCACTGAACACCTCGTCAACAGCCAGGTGGGAGTGTCGTCGGGTTGAAGATGTTAAAGTGGCATTATGCAGTAATTGTACATCAGGATTAGGGTTAGGATAAGCAGTTTTACCTTAAAATAACAGCTTTAAAAAAATTGGGGCGCTGCAATGACTTTTAATATGGAGAATCGCCTCCGTGCCATTGCCATACCAGGGTCCGTAGGCATATAACTGCTAAATGTAGGTTTGCCTGAAGCCGCCCGATTTCTACTGTCTGCCGAACTAGTAAGTAGCTTATTTGCCGTTCTTGCTTTGTCTTGTGTTGCACTTGCTTGATGTTTGACTGTGTTAGGACAGTTGTTGACTAACTAGTTTGTCATAACGTCAAAGTCAGCACATTTCAAAAGATTTCGTTAGTTTTAGCCACTAGCATATCGTTAGCGATTAGCAATTGTTCCGTTATGCTACTTTAAAGATGTTCACTACCAGCCAGGTGATAGTGTCGGGTTGAAGATGTTAAAGATGTTCACTACCAGGTGGGAGTGTCGGGTTGAAGATGTTAAAGATGTTCACTAACAGCCAGGTGGGAGTGTCGGGTTGAAGATGTTAATGATGTTCACTACCAGGTGGGAGTGTCGGGTTGAAGATGTTAAATATGTTCACTACCAGCCAGGTGGGAGTGAAGGGTTGAAGATGTTAAAGATGTTCACTACCAGTTGCATGAAATCCTGAAGGCATTGACTGCTCTAAAGCAGTATTGAATTGAATTGAATTGAATTCATTTCTATTCTTTTCAATTTTATTTATATCACAAATAACCATTGAAATTATCTCTATGCCACAGAGAAACGAGACATAAATGGTGTCTCAACAGCTGGAAGCATCTTGCAGGAGGAGCAGAGATTGCCTTTTGTGGTAAATACCATTGTGTGGAACAATGTGTTCTTCAAGATAAATAAAGTGAGCAAGATCCTGCAGAGACCCAAACAAATCCAGTCCAGACAGTGAGGAAAGACATCCGAGATCATGGATTCAACCAAAACAGACGCCAGGGAGATAGCAGCGAAGAGCAAGAAGGACGAGAGCA
>NC_045170.1:3763811-3766311 GCF_900700415.2 Clupea harengus | reverse complement strand
TTACAATTTGCCCTTCCTCCTCCAATGTACTGCTCGTGACTGATGGACAATTTAGCTTGCCCTGTCAAAAAAATTCAAACATGTGCATAGTTCCTTCTTTTGCCACGAGTAGTTGACTCCAAAGATGAACACCGTCTTCGGAATAGTAAACCCAAGTCTACGGAATGCTACATCCAGCAAGTGAAAGACAGGAATCACAAAAACAGTGAAACTGAGTATCGGGGCAGGGTTTTGCTTGTCCATAAGGGCGATTTGGGGCGACGCACTGCCAAACGGGAGAAGGAGATATTTGTTTCTGTCCCATTCTACAACTAGACTGTCTGATCTGCCTTTGGTGAAGCGTGTCAAAGGGGCGGAGCACCAACCATGTTTGAAGGAGCTGCTGATGTGTACTTTTCTCAGCAAAGTAAAAGTGGATTTCTAAAATCTTGTTGGAACTTTTAAGTCTAATACTGTTGGTTCTGGCGACATACTGGAGAATATCCTTCCTAGACAAATGTCTATAAGTTTTATATTTGAACAGAGGATAGGATAGGGTAGATCATAGGCTTGCAAGGCATCTCACAAAGTAAGTGAGTCACCTTAGCAAACAGACCTATACCCTTTAAAAAATTAAACTCGTTTAGTTAGACGAGGACACGGGCGTCACCCCGCGTCGTTATTTTCCTTACTCATCAGTTTAAGGCATGACCAGATGAGGATTGAAATGAGCACTCACGCTTTCGGTAAGTCAATTCTTCCATGGTTGGTAAATGTAGCGCATTGATCATCTAATCAATAATGTACTTCTAATACTCTGTACTCTTCTAATAATTTAAGCAAACAAATTTGTTTCGAAGTGATAAATCATCACCATTTGTTATAAATCCACTGAAGTAGATAAATAAAAAACCTTTTATAATTATAAGCGCCTAATCGCAAAGGCTCATGGGTACCCTATGACACGACTTGCCGGTTGCTCTGCGGTCTACGGCAATTTCGCATTAAGATGCGGATGTTTGAGTCCTATTATTTACAACCATACAACACCATAAACAAAGCGAGTGTTTCATTTTCACAAAGCAGATTACATTTTAATCCTTGTGAGCCAGGGGCTGTCCATAAGGGCGATTTGGGCGACGCACTGCCAAACGGGAAAAGGAGATTCCTTTTTCCTCTGTCCGATTCTACTACTAGACCGTCTGATCCGAGCTGCCTCTGAATGTCATTGTCCAATCAGGCTAAAGTCGTGCTTCAAATGGTCCCGTCCCATTTTGGGCAAAATGGAAATAGCCCCAGTTCTCTCTCATTAACTATCATGTTAAATCCATTATTTTTTACAAAACAGGGCTCTCAATGCAATTTCTATGGCTTCCGGGAGGGCTCGCCCCACCATGCTAGTTTCGTCATACGTAATAGGACGTATAAGCATAGAACGTCATACCGCTTCGGTCAAGGCATATTCGGTCAAGATGGCTAACTTTCAGTGCGACAACTCCTTTCGCTCTTTGAAAGAAACTCCTTTTAGTCGGCGTACTAATGAAGATACATTGACGACAAAAAAATAAGGACTTCCTAGACCAAATGTATCCATTCAACAGTTTTCTACAAGGGGGGCGGGGGGGGTGGAGGGGATCCTACATCCAAGAATTGGAACAAAAGAAAATCGTGGCTTGCAGGCTGTGAAGTGGCTAACGCGGTCTGTATTTCTATATACCACTGTCACTTTTCATAGGTTTCACAGTGTGAATGTTCGCTTCGTGCACCAACACTGAGTTATATTCTATGTGATGACTTATTTTGCTTTTGTTAGCCAATACTTTCAACATCAGTCAATAAATACTGTTGGTTTTGACTTATATGTTGCCCCCTTCTTTACGTTGTTACTGGACATATCATGTGTCCTGTTAAGCTATGTCAAATCATACAACATTTGACACATGTGAATAATGAAAAAGTGGTATAATTAATTGTGGAGCCACATCATGTTTGCTTACGAAGGCTCCTGGATGCAACTTTCTTCCATAGCTTTCCACCTGTAACTAGCTACTCTATGTAGCTAGAGGGGAAATATTTATGTTGTGCGCTGCCATCTAGTGGACAAAAAGGTATTGCTATATGAGTTAATCAGCTAACAACAAATTGATACAGTTGTGTTGCTTAATGTACCTACTGAATGGGTCCCAGTAGGGGATAGATCTTTAACTGATCTTTAACCAATCAGCAGCATCGACCGTTGACAGCCAATTGCACGAAGGAATACTGAGCGAGAAGTGTTTACAGGATTAAATTAAATTAAATTAAATTAAATTAAAGGTAAAGATAATTTCAGCCTTTATAATACAACAGAGCAATCCGGCATACCCACTTTTGTGCCACACTTTCCATGAATGTGACTGATTCTGGCTGCCTGATAAATTGGTCCTATTTTGTGTCAGGTCTCCCTCTGAGAACATTAAAATGCACACACTTGAGAATGGTATTGCACAACACCTTTTTCCTGGCTGTGGCAAAACTTAAG
>NC_045170.1:3741311-3753811 GCF_900700415.2 Clupea harengus | reverse complement strand
ACTGCAACCGCTGCAAACACACACACACGCATGTCACGTCACGCCACTGCAACCGCTGCAAACACACACACACGCATGTCTAGTCACGCCACTGCAACCAATTCAAACACACACACACCCATGTCACGTCACGCCACACAGACACACTGAAAGAACACATACCCAAGACATCACATCACATAGAGACACACTGCAGTGAAAGGTTTAGAGTGTGGTAACATAGCAACTGAATAACACCATATAGTGACTAAGCAGCTATGTAAAGAAGACCAGTACAACGGGCTTTGAATTTAGACATAGTTTTTGTATACTAACACCCTTTAGAATAACATCATGTGTCAAGTTCAGCTATCGGGACGATACTGGTTCAGGAGATAGAGGAGTCGTTCACCAGTCGGAAGTGTTGAAGTGTCCTTGAGCAAGACACTGAACCGATGAACAGTAGCCTCCGCCATCGGTGTGCGAATGGGTATATGAGGCGTTGATCTGTAAAGCGCTTTGAGTGCTCTACGAGTGGAAAAGCGCCATATAAATGTAGTCCATTTACCATGCAGCTTTATTTTACTCACCAAGGCAGCGGAACTTTTATGTCTATTTGAGGTGGTGATTCACTGAGGATTGAAAGGGGTCAATGAGCTGCACGTTTATCTCGTCAGGTTCAATGTCGAAACTCAGGTTCAGTGTCTTTCAGGACGCCCTCTATCATCAGTCGTATTGTTAGTTTTCCTAATGAGCGCCAGCCCTAAGTGCATTAGGCCTGATAACTAACACATAGCAAAAACGGAAGAGAAAGCTCATGAATGCACTCTGTGTGTGTGTGTGTGTGTGTGTGTGTGTGTGTGTGTGTGTGTGTGTGTGTGTGTGTGTTGTGCACTTTCCTGGCTCTGTCGCCTGGCTCTGCTGTGAGGAGCTAGGAGTTAGAAGTTTTCAGCAGGCGAGTGGGAAGGCAGGCAGACTCACTGAGCCTGATTGCTATGCACATACATGGCCGTCTCAGCGGTGGCACACACACACTCACACACACACACTCACTCACAGCGGCAGCCACTTGAGGAGTCTCAGGAGGGGATGCATTATCACCCCGTCAGCCCCGTGGCCCCGTGCCAGACACACACACACACACACACACACACACTGAGACACACACACACACACACACTGAGACACACACACACACACACACACACACACACACACACACACCAGAGGCAAGGCTGTCACCGCTCCCAGGTGTTGATCCCCTTTTTAAAGCCACACCGCTTCAGAAGTTGAGGTGTGTGTGTGTGTGTGTGTGTGTGTGTGTAAGTTTGAAAAAGAGAGAGACAGAGAGAAAGAAAGAAGGAAAAGAGACATAGCAAGAGAGCAGAAAAGCAAGAGTGAGTGAAAGGAAGGAGAGGCAGAGAGAGATGCAGGAAGGTTCACGGTTTTAAAGGCTTAACTCCATTCGGATGCTTTGATCGATTTGAAATAGGTTCTCACAGCAGCCTGGACCACTGTTGCAGCTTCACTGTGAAATGCCACCGTTCTTAGCTGTGAAAAAGGGAGCTGGGGGGGCAAACTGAGTTTACTGCCCCCCCCCCCCCCCCGCCCCCCCCTGGGTCCTCTGGAAACCCACAGTCCGGAGGCAGTCAGGCAGTCAGGCAGACCACCATCTCCATTTCAACAGTGTACACCACGTACCAGAAAATACAACTTCTAACAACAAATAAAACACACATACAACACACGCAAGCTACACGTAACACACATGGACAACACACACAAGCTACACATAACACACACGGACAACACACGCAAGCTAAACGTAACACACACACGGACAACACACGCAACCTAAACGTAACACACACGGACAACGCACGCAAGCTACACGTAACACACACGGACAACACATGTAAGCTACACATAACACACACAGATAACTAATGCAAGCCACACGTGACACACACGGACAACACGGACACACGCAAGCTACACATAACACACACAGACAACTAACAAGTACAGCTACAAACATGATTAAAACTACAATCAACATATGCAAACTACAAACAACATTAACAAACTGTAAAAAAAAACACTCTGAAATAACAAACAAAAACATGCAAAAGCACAAATGACCCCTGTGAATGACCCCGGTGAATGACACAAACACATGATGTAACACTGTCTTTGTGAATGCTCAACAAAAGCCCCATCTGGTGGGTTTGTCTTTTCGTCCTTTTCATGGTGGGAGCCTTGGCCATAGACGGCCCCACACACAGCCTCATAAATAACAGGTGGATCAGCACAGCATTAGGCCAGTCAATAAGCTATTTGCTTTTGCATTTAGAGGCCCGCGTCTTCCCTCCCCGAAGGCTGTCATTGACCTTTCAAATGTCATGACACGCTAGAGAACACATAACGCCAGCGGAATAAAGTACTGATATGAATGTGAGGTGGCATGTAATTGTGTGGCCCCATCAATACTGCATCTACGCAGGGGCAGAGAGGCACTGACGGTGTGAAATGATGAGTTAGACATGGTCTTTGGTAAGCGGAGAAATACCACTGAGAATAAAAATAAGAGCTGTTTCACAGGCGAGATGTTGGCTTTCAGTAACTTTACTACTCCCATAGTGGGGATATGTCATAATACAGGGGTACTCAATTAGAAACCCAAAAGGTCCACTCGCCAAATTTCCATTCAGGTCAGGGTCCGGAACAGTGACGGTCAAAATCCAAAAACATAACTCCAACAAAAAAGTTAGAACTATGTACAAAAGGTGATGTGGTCTGGCCTTATTTGTGTGTGACACCTTTTTGTGCGTTAAACTTGGGCATTAAAGGTGTGAGGGCCAGGCGGAGGCACTGATGTAAGTGTTCATTAGTGAGTGTGCTCCTGTATTTGTTTTGCACCATATTTACAACAGTATGTGGAGGTATGCACGCTCTTGTTGTGTGGCTGATCTAACTATTACACTGCATGTTGCTTGGTATGATGATTGCAGTTGGTTTATTTTTCTGGCCCTTACCTCAGAGTTCTGGGGGTAATTTTGTTCGAAGTGTGCATGCTTTGTTTCATAGTGACGTTTCACGTTACCACTTTTGACAAGGGCAACCGTCTCGTTGCAGATTAAACACATCGGTGTTGTGCTCCCCACAGGCAGCACAAATGCATAGGCTACTTGTCAGTCTCTTAAATGACGTTTTTTGTCGGGTTTAGAGCACGCCATGATTTTCGTTTGCTGAGAAACAGATACTGTTCACAAATCGATCTGTCCGCGTTGTTGCCATTGGCGCACACAACCTGCGTGACCCACAGAGCTTGCGGCCAACATTGAGTGAGTGAGTTGTCATAGTGATGTTGTTATTACAGCTCCTGATTGGACCTCTGGATTGGACACAAAAGATAGAAACCACATCGAATAGGAAACAAATATATAGCGCGAAATCACGCACCAATGAAAACTCGCTTGGATCATTATTAAATTACAATTTTGATTTTGGCTTCGGTCCACATTTGATTGCGTCTGGGTCCGGATCCGGACCGCGGTCCGCCTATTGAGTACCCCTGTCATAGTATATACATATATACACACATATATATATATACGTATAGCAATAAAATAGAGTTGAATTGAATTTGTATTACCTGCATTCATTTAACTTATCACAAACAAATAGGAGAGACTGAAGCATACGAATGTGAAATTCATCTTCGGGTGAATATTTATAAACACCAGTATTAAAATACAAATCTAATTACGCAACTGTAATGTATGCCTGATATCTGTAAAGCTATGCCTTATTCTCAAGTCCATCTACATATTTTTACATAGGACGGTTTTACATTTTTAACACTTGATTTGCACAAATAATCTATCTCCGACCGCATTATCAGCTCAGCACAGAGAAGTGGTGGGGAAAAAGTATTGAAGTTTCTGTTACACAAATTTACATATTTTCCATTTGGCTGGTTTTTGTGTTTGTTTTGTTTTCATGGGTTATTAATGTATAGTACCAGTATTAGCAAGGTGTGTGTTGATGTGTTCGCTGTTCTTAGTTCAAAGGAATGTGTGCAGTGGCATTAAGAGGTTTTTTTTTTGTTATTCTACCTTTTTTGTTGTTCCTGTATTATTTGTTCCACAGGATTTGGCCTACAAAAGCTGTGGCTTCATATTCATGAAAAACAAAACTATTATATTACCATTTGCATACACTAAAAAAAATATACTGAAAGAGAAACAAATGTGAATAAAATAGAAAACCTTTGAAAACCAAAATGCAGAGAGTACTGAGTTTAGTGAAATAATTAGGTGGGTAAGGGGGACAAAAACGACTCACTCCCCTTAACAGCTGGGCTAAGCCAGATCAAGTAATTTAGACAGTGATGGGGTGAGTTATGGGGTGAGTGATGGGGTGAGTTATAGTGATATAGACAGTGATTGGGTGAGTTATAGTGATATAGACAGTGATGGGGGTGAGTTATAGTGATATAGACAGTGATGGGGGTCAGTTATAGTGATATAGACAGGACTGTAGTAATATCTATAAAGCGGGATGGGGCCACTTGCTCCAGCCCATCGCCCCAGCCCATCGCCCCAGCCCATCGCCCCAGCTCTCTGCCCCAGGATGGGCCTCTCTCCCCTGGGACTGCCCCCTCCTCCTCCACCACCACCCATCCCTCCATCCCTGCTTGCCTCTCCTGAGAGATGAATCGCTGCCTGTGTAAATTATTCATGGCTATCTATAAAAATAGATTAAGTTACAATGGAGGTGGAGCGTCTCCAGTGTACCAGCATTGTGTGGTTTTAGTGGGGGACTATGGTGTGTGTGTGTGTGTGTGTGTGTGTGTGTGTGTGCGTGTGTATATGTGTGTGCATGTTTGTGTGTCTGTGCATGTTTGTGTGTATGTGTATGAGTGTGTGCGTGTGCGTGTGTGTGTGTATGTGCATATGTGTGTGCATGCATGTGTGTGTGTGTGTGTGTGTGCATGTTTGTGTGTCTGTGTGTATGTGCATATGTGTGTGCATGCATGTGTGTGTATGTGTGTGTGTGTGTGTGTGTGTGTGTGTGTGTGTGTGTGAGTGTGTGAAAGAGTGGGTGTTGCCCTGGGGGTGGGGGGGGGTGGTTAACCTTCACCTGTGTGTGACGAGGAGGGTATGGGGAGGTGAGGGGGTAACAGGGGATAATGAATGGGTGCTCTGTAGCAGTGTGATGTCATTTTCCCTCCCCTCTTTTTCCCTCTCTTCTCTGCATATTCCCTGTCTCCTGTTTTCTCTCTCTCTCTATCTCTCTCTCTCCGCTCTTTCTCTCTTCTCCTCTCTCTCCCACTATAGCCATCACTCATACCTTTTCATATCCTCTACTCTCCTCTCCTCTCTTCTCCCTCCTCTCCTCTCCTCTCCTCCTTTCTTCATCCTTTTCTCTTCTGTTCTTTTTTCTTTATCCTTTCCTGTTCTGTTCTTTTTTCTTGATCCTTTTCTGTTCTGTTCCCTTAACTTGATCGTTCATCCGTGTTCCCCATCATCTCATCTCCGCCGATGCAAAGCCACTCGTGGCACGCCTCACCTCTCCCTTCTCTTCTGTTTCTTTCCGTGTTCCATGCAGTTCCTCCTGTTTCTTTTCTCCCCTCCCCTCCTCTTCTCTCTTTCTCTCTGTACTCCATTTATTTGTGTTTTTATGTTTTTATGTTATGTGTAGTACTTATTGTGTTTCTATGTTTTTATGTTTACTGTATGCACCTTCACATCAGAAAAAAAGTCCAAGTAGGGGCGACAGTGGTACAGGAGGTAGAGAAGTCGTTTAGTAATCAGAAGGTTGTTAGTTCAATTCCCTGTCGAAGCGTCCTTGAGCAAGACACTGAACTCCTAATTGCTCCTGATGTGCAGTGTGCCATCAGTGTAAATGTAAAAAAAAAATGTGTATACATTTGGATAAAAGCGTCTGCAAAATGACTAAATAAAAAAATAAAAAAATAAATAAAAGTAGGTGTAAACCTACTTGGCAATAAATCCCATTCTGATTCTGATGTACCCCGCCTCAAGATTCATTTGAACCTCTTTTGCCATCTTCTGTTTGTTTTTCCCCTTTTTTCCGTCCTCTCCACATTTCTATCTTTTTGTTCTTCCTGCTCTCGCTACATATTGCACTTATATTCTTTCCTCTTCTCTTCTCTCTTACACACACCTCTCCCCTCCATCCTCCCTTCCCTTCTCTCCATCCCTGCAGTTTTCCCTACCTTTTGTTGTTGTTTGAATTACACAGGATTTGGCCTACAAAAGCTGTGGCTTCATATTCATGAAAAACAAAACGATCACATTACCATTTGAATACACTAAAGAATGGACTGAAAGAGAAACAAATGTGAATGCAAATCTTCTCTTCTCTCTTACACATACCTTTGCCCTCCCTCCTCCCTCGCTTTCTCTCCATCCCTGCATGTTCACACAGACCAGGCCCTTGTGCTTGATCATATGAAGTCTGAGGGAGGTGCATGTTCACACAGACCAGGCCGCTGTGCTTGATCATATGAAGTCTGAAGGAGGTGCATGTTCACACAGACCAGGCCCCTGTGTTTGATCACATGAAGTCTGAGGGAGGTGCAGGGCTTTAGGAGAGCGCTGTGCTTGATCATGTGAAGTCTGAGGGAGGAGCAGGGCTTTAGGAGAGCGCTTTTGCGCTTTGCTCCTCTGAACAACTCAGACACACAGTGAAGAACTTCCACCATTCACTCCCCCACATCCATCTGCACGGGAATAAGCCCCAGTCCTGCTCTCTCTCTCTCTCTCTGTAGCAAAGGGAGAGCGTAGTCACCCACCCGGACTTGAACCCGGGTCTACAGGGTGCCAAACATGCACTCTGACCGCAACGCCAAAGAACCAGGCTCTATGGCATGGCAGTCAGAGCACATACTCATCTGTAGTGACGACCACATCGTCACAATCTCTCTCTCTCTCTCTCTCTCTCTCTCCCTCTCTCCCTCTCTCCCTCTCTCCCTCTCTCTCTCTCTCTCTCTCTCTCTCTCTCTCTCTCCCTCTCCTCATCCCTCCTCTCATCCCTCCTCCCTACCTCACACTGTCTCCTTCTCCCCCTCTCATCCTTCTCGGTCTCTCTTTCTGACTCTCCCCCTCTCTTTCTTAACATCTCCCTCTTCCTCAGTCTACCGTCATATCACTCCCTTACTCCTCCTTCTCTCCCTTTCTTTCCCCCTCTCCTCATCCCTCTCTCTCTCTCACGCTCTCTCTCTCAGTCCCTACCTTTCTTTCCCCCTCTCCTCATCCCTCTCTCTCTCTCTCAGTCCCTACCTTCATCTTTTGCTCTCTCTTCATCTTTCTTTCCCCCTCTCCTCATCCCTCTCTCTCTCTCTCTCTCTCTCGTTACATGTATTCTCCATTGCCATCTGCTTTTGTAGTGAGGCCTCAGAGAGCAGGTCTCTAAGCAACTCCAGCACTGCAGCATCTCTGACACCGCACACACACACACACACCACACACACACACACACACACACACACACACAGACAGACAGATATACACACACACACACACACAGATACACACACACACACACACACACACACACACATACACACACACACACACACAGACAGACTGATATACACACACACACACACACACAGATACACACACACACACACACACACACAGATACACACACACACACACACAGATACACACACACACACACACACACACACACACACACACACACACACACACACACACACACACACACACATACACACACACACACAGACAGACAGACAGATACACGCACCCACACACACAGATACACACACAAACACACACAGATACACACACACACACACACAGACAGATACACACACACACACACACACATACTAACAACCCCAGTACACTAACACCTCAAATGCTCTCTCTCTCTCTCTCTCTCTCTTTCACACTCACTAACACACACACACACACACACACACACACACACACACCGATACACACACACACACACACACACACACACACACACAGGACTGATGTGAGTTGTTGAAGCTGAGCCTGACCCAACACGCCCCGTGTCTGATGGCAGGTCCCGGTTTTCCACCAGACTGGCCTTCCATCAGTTAATCTGAGTCTCAGAATGCACAGAGGAACGAAAGAAAGAAAGAAAGAAAGAAAGAAAGAAAGAAAGAAAGAGAAGTCAGAAAAGAAAAGATGTGGGAGAAAAATACAGAAAGAAAGACAGAAAACAGAAAAGAAAGAAAAAAAATAGAAGCGCATTACAAAAAATAAATGACAAGCAAAAAGAGAAAGTGAGGGAAGCTTCTCATTATTTCCCTCCCTCTCTCTCGGTCGCCCGTATTAAACATTTGTTTGAAATGGGTTTTTTTCTTCCTTCAAATCCCTTCTCTCTCTCTCCCTCTCTCTCTCTCTCCCTCTGTCTCTTTCTCCCTCCCTCTCTCTCTCCCTCTGTCTCTCTCTCTCCCTCTCTCTCTCTCTCTCTCTCCCTCTGTCTCATTCTCTGTCTCTCTCTCTCTGTTGCTCTTTCCATTTCCATTTTATTCTTTCATGCGTTCTTGCCAGTACTCTGCACACACTCTCTCTCTCTCGCCATCTCTCTCTCTCTCCATCTCTCTCTCTCTCTCCGTCTCTTTCCCTCTCCCTCTCGAATTCCATTTTATTCTTTAGTTTGGTGGTTTGTTGGTTGGTTCTCTCCGCTTCTCTGTAGCAGTTAGCCTATAATGAGCTTGTCTGGAGCATAAATAGGGTCTAAACTCACAGAATTATCTTTAAAGGAGGTTGTTCAAATTTACATTTTCATACGCATAAGAGGCGGAGGAGCCGTCCGATTGTAAACAGCGGTGTGTCGGAGGCTGTAATCCCAAACTCAGGCCTTTATTGGTGGGGGTGAGACGAGTCGAGACGAGAAGAGAAGAGAAGAGAAGAGAAGAGAGTGGTTCTGGGACAAAAGCATTGTGGGTATTGTAAGCATTGTGGAAGCTGTCATCCTGTTACATCCAAGCCTAACTGGATCTGAGAGCCGCTTCATCCAGTTAGAACAGGAGATTTATCAGACAGTGCTTCGGTGTGTGGACACAAGCATGATGGGGGGGGGGGGGGGGGGGGGGGGGGGGGTCACAGGAGTAAGAGAATCATGCTGAAGTCTGATAGATGCAGGATTTACACAGAGAAGGCATGTTTAGCTGGACGCCTTGAAATTTAGCTTGTGAAACTTAGTACATTTACATTTACATTTAGTCATTTAGCAGACGCTTTTGTCCAAAGCGACGTACAAGGGAGAGAACAGTCAAGCTAAGAGCAATAAAAACCTGGTGTAACGATAAATACTACTTTACATAAGAAATAGAAAAACGACATAGAAAGGAAAAAGAAGTGCAGGAATGTAACTGCTGAAGTGCAAGTTAAGCACTAGTCAAGGTGCCAGTTTAGGAAGGGAGGTGCTCTCTGAAGAGTTGGGCTTTCAAAAGCTTCTTGAAGGTAGAGAGGGAAGCCCCTGTTCTGGTAGTACTAGGCAGTTCGTTCCACCAACGTGGAACTACAAATGAGAATAGTCTGGATTGCCGTGCTTGCACAGACGGCAGTGCCAAACGACGCTCACTAGACGAGCACAGCGTCCTGGGTGTAACATTTGCCTTAGGTAGGTGGGAGCAGAACCAGCAAGCACTCTGTAGGCAAGCATAAGTGACTTGAACTTAATGCAAGCAGCTACCGGCAGCCAGTGGAGCTCAATGAGTAGCGGGGTGACGTGTGCCCTCTTCGGTTGTCTCCCTAGTAGTCTGTGTAACATTACAACCCCCACGGATGGCAGGAAATCTAGTTTTCAAAAGATCTATCATGGCATGAACACGACAAAACAGAGAGTATTTACATGGTAGATTAATGCAGAGAGTAGAGTATTGATAGAGTTTTGTGTATTGTGCTAGTTATCACACTCTTACACACCCACTGATCATATGCACCAGAAACATGCTTTAATGGACGACATTAATGTTTACTAATGTTATAGTGTACCCAAGTAGACGCTGATAGTAGACCGGTCAAAATCTGCCGGTGATCTGTGGGATTTGTAGGATGTGGCCGCATGATGTCATCGTAGGATCAGAACAAGGTTCAGTCCAGATGTGGATGCATGATGTCATTGTAGGATCAGAACAAGGTTCAGTCCAGATGTGGATGCATGATGTCATTGTAGAATCAGAACAAGGTTCAGCCCAGATGTGGATGCATGATGTCTCTTGTGTGCGGCATCTTTGTGTGGGTCATCATTGGTATTTCTGCGATGAAGTCTGACCCGATGAAATGTGTGAGGATCATCTTAACACCACATGATGAGCGCCCTGTTCGATTCCTTCAGAGCGGATGACAAGCAGGACCGGGCCAATGTTTTATTTATGATGAGCATATTATAAATATTCATTTTCATTCTCAGATATCCAATTCTGATGCCAGGTCTCTTTCGCTAGCCCACATAATCTCTCCTTTCATCGCCGGCCGAAAAAATCATTTTGGACTGTGAATGTGTGTGTGTTTTTTATGTCTATTTTTATTTATTTTTCTTTCTCTTCGTTGCTGCCTTTTTCATGTCTTCTCCTCCCACCTATCACCCAACACACAAAACCCTTTCTGTGGTGTGCCCATTTGAAGAGACGATGTAAACTAGATTCAATAAAGTTTGCTGGTAGAAGAATTATTATCATCCCTGGGGGAGGAGGAGGAAGAGAGAGAGAGGGAGGGAGAGAGAGAGAGAGGGAGGGGGAGAGGGAGAGAGGGAGGGAGGGGAGAGAGAGGGAGGGGGAGAGAGAGAGAGGGAGGGGGAGAGAGAGAGGGAGAGAGAGGGAGGGGGAGAGCGAGAGGGAGGGGGAGATGGAGAGAGAGGGGGGAGAGAGAGGGAGGGGAGAGAGAGAGAGAGAGAGAGGGAGAGAGAGATAAAGAGAGGGAGGGGGAGAGAGAGCGCGAAGGATGGGGGAGATGGAGAGAGAGAGAGAGAGAGACTATTTAGTCTATTAAAGTCTTCAGCAAAAAGGAAACCCACGAAAGGTAAAATCAAGACACACTAAAAAATGAAAGGAAAAAAGAAACACCCACATAGAAAACAAAAGCAAAACAAAATACAAGAGAGAGAGAGAGAGAGAGAGAGAGAGAGAGAGAGAGAAAGAAAGGGGAAGAGGATAAGAGAGAGCTGTATGATTCTGACATGGGGTAGCGGGTGGGGTGGGGGTGAGATTGCTGCTCCCTCAGCTTGAATGTAGCCTGGAGATATATGTTTATCAAAGTGAATTCACAGCTTCTGCTCTCTCTCTCTCTTTCTCTCTCCAACTCTCTCTCTCTCTCTCTCTCTCTGCTCTCTCTCTCTTTCTCTCCCTCCATCTCTCTCTCCCTTTCTCTTCATATCCATCTCTTGTTTTCAGCTCTCTCTTTCCATCCACTCCCTCTCCTTTTTTCAGCCATATCTCCATCTCGCTCTCTCTCTTTCTCCTCCCTACCCATATCTCTTTCTCAGCCTTCCTCTCTCTCTCCCTCTTTCCATCTGTCTCTCCCTCTCCCTCTCTCTCTCTCTCCCTCTATCCCTCTCCCTCTCTTTCTCTCCGTCTCACCCTCTCTCTTTCCCTCTCCCTATCTCTCACTCCCTCTCCCTCTCACTTTCCCTCTCCCTATCTGTCACTCCCTCTCTCTCTCTCTCTCCATCTCTTTTTCCCTCTCCCTCCCTCTCTCCCTCTCTCTTTCCTTCTCTCTCTCTCTCCCTCTCTCTTTCCCTCTCCCTCTCTCCCTCTCTCCCTCTATCTTTCCCTCTCTCTCTCTCTCTGTGCCCTGATCCTCCGCGGTGTTCTCCCAGTTCCCCCTCACTCAAAGGCATGGGTCAGAATGCTGAATGAGCATCAGTGCCACGCCGCGCCACACCAGGGGACCTTATCAGAGAGAGACAGAAAGAGGAGGAGAAAAGGGAGAGAGAGAGAGAGAGAGAGAGAGGGAAAGAGAGAGAGAGAGAAAGCAGAAAAGGAAGGGATTACAAAAGGGAAGAAAGATGGAGAGGTGGAGTGGGACTGCGCACTGTACTCCATGTCTTCATTTCGAGAGAATTGTCTGAAGATTGCGCTCCGTCTGTAGTTGTGCTAATTAAAGTGCTACAGAGATGTACTGTATATATTTAAATAAGTCCCCTCTCCAAAACATTTCCTTGGAAACGGGTTGCTGTGGCCCCGTGAGGTTGCTTGGATTGTTGTGGGTGTTTTTTTTCTTCTTTTCTGGGAAAGGTTTTCGGATTGTGCTGTTTGTTAATGAGATGTGGGACGGGGGAGGATGAGGATGAGGGAGCGAAGGCCTCCGAAAGGCACCTGGGTGTGCGATCACCCTCATCCTCACCCTGGTCCGGTCCAGTCCTGAAGCAGTACCGATCAATCAATCAATCAATCAATCAATCAATCAATCAATTTGTTTATTTGATCAAGAGGGACAGTGTACATTAATGAACATTAAAATGTAAATGCACCCAATTATAGC
>NC_045170.1:3736311-3738811 GCF_900700415.2 Clupea harengus | reverse complement strand
CCCGTCCCACTCACCAGCTACTCGGAGAGGCACAGAACCACTTTTCCTCGACATGGTCGACAGTGGTACAGTGGTAGAGAAGTCGTTTAGTAATCAGAAGGTTGCTAGTTCGATTCCCTGTCGAAGCGTCCTTGAGCAAGACACTGAACCCCTAATTGCTCCTGATGTGCAGTGTGCCATCAGTGTAAATGTAAAATGTGTGTACATTGTAAGTCGCACATATGTAAGTCGCTTTGGATAAAAGCGTCTGCTAAATGACTAAATGTAAATGTAAATGTTCCTCACCTCACACACGGACGTCCCAAGAGGAAGTGTCCGCCTCTCTGCTCTCGGCTTTTCGATAGGTAACAAATTACCCCTAGATATCCAAATATCCAATCCATAATTATAAACTCAAATTCTGAACTCTGACCTTAACTCTGACCTTACCCTAACCTCAGATATGTACCTAGTTCTCTTGTACCTAGTTTCACATTGTAAAAAGTGTTAGGAGAGGGTCTGCTAATTGCTTATGATGTTAAAATAAACCCTGAGTTTAAACCCTGTTTTTGGGCTGCAGTCTATAAGAACATCATTTGTATTCCTCCATGGCAACAAGTGTCAGTAAAAAGCCTGTTAATAGTTTACGATGGCTCATTAAATTGGTAAGAGCTGAACCCTTGTCTGGATGCTTGTCCATGGGGGTCAAAGGAGTCGGAGTGAGAGGATGTTGGGCGGGGTGGGTCGGAGTCTTTTGCTCTCTATGACGGTTCCAGAGGGGATTGGTGGGGGGGTTTTAGAAGGGTTAAGGAGGCGGGTTGGGTGTGGTTGCTGTCTTCTTTAGCCCCAGAAGGGGGTTGGTGTGAGGGGATGGGGGTGGTATTGGGGCGGCTGGGGAGACATTCTGGGGTTGCGTAGTCTCTTTCACTGCGCCAGAGTGGCTTGGTGTGAGTCAAGGTTTGTGTATGTCTGATGGTTGGGGGGGGGGGTTTGGAGGGGTTGAGGAGGCAGGTTGGGTTCCTGTCTATATATGTGTGTGTGTGTGTGTGTGTGTGTGTGTGTGTGTGTGTGTGGGGGGGGGGGGGTATTAGAGGGTTTGAGGAGGTGGGTTGGGGTTCCTGCTGTCTTTCAGCACCAGTGGAGGACAGGGGGGCACGGCTGTACCCCTGAGGCCATGAGGAGGCCATGAGGAGGCCATGGCGGTGCAGTGTCAGGGTCCTCTGGTGGCATCAGCGGGCACTCTGCCCACTCCATTATTGGCTCTAATTAGGCTGGCACCGTGCCCGTCGAGTGCCCACGGGGCAGAGCCATGGCCCCTTCGCTTTGATTACAGACCTGTCAAATGGCAGGCCACTGACTGACAGAGCAGTCAGGCCCAATGATGTTACTTAAGCACAGCTGCCCCCTCTGCCTCCGCTGCTGTCGCCACCATCTGTGCCAGCATGCCACCGGGCACACTGTGGCATGGGGGGCATGGGGGGTGGGGGTGTCAGTGGCTCATTAGGTTGGCATGACTAAATGGTGCCAACTCAAGACCTCCGTAGGGGTCGAGGGTGGGGGGACTGGGTACTGGGTACTGGGCAGAACTTGGCATCTTGAGTGAAATGGAGATAGAAAGAGAGAGAGGAAATGAGAGAGAGAGAGAGAGAATAAAAAAGAGGAAGGTGGAAAAATTGGAATGCAGAGACAGAGAGAGAGAGAAAGAGAGAGACAGAGAGACAGAGAGAGAGAGAGAGAGAGACAGAGAGAGAGAGACAGAGAGAGAGAGAGAGAGAGAGAGATACCAAAATGGAAAAAGAGAAAGATACAGAAACAGAAGAAAAAGAACAGAGGGAATGAGAGCGAGAGCATGAAAGAGAGAGAGAACATAGTGGAGGGCAAAGGGAATACTATAGTGTCTATTTTTATTATCATTGTAGTGTTATTAACTTGTGTTTTATACTTGTCTCATTTTTATTATCATTGTAGTGTTGTTAACTTGTGTTTTATACTTGTTTTATCTTTATTATCATTGTAGTGTTGTTAATTTGTGTTTTATACTTGTTTTATCTTTATTATCATTGTAGTGTTGTTAACTTGTGTTTTATACTTGTTTTATCTTTATTATCATTGTGGTGTTGTTAACTTGTGTTTTATACTTGTTTTATCTTTATTATCATTGTAGTGTTGTTAACTTGTGTTTTATACTTGTTTTATCTTTATTATCATTGTAGTGTTGTTAATTTGTGTTTTATACTTGTTTTATCTTTATTATCATTGTAGTGTTGTTAATTTGTGTTTTATACTTGTCTCATTTTTATTATCATTGTAGTGTTTTTAACTTGTGTTTTATACTTGTCTCATTCTTATTATCATTGTAGTGTTGTTAACTTGTGTTTTATACTTGTTTTATCTTTATTATCATTGTAGTATTTTTAACTCATGTTTTATACTTATTAAATTATAGTCTTTTTTTTATCGTGGTATTTTACGTAATCTCAACTAACTTGTTGCACTTTGGCAATACTGTACTGCATTACGG
>NC_045170.1:3721311-3726311 GCF_900700415.2 Clupea harengus | reverse complement strand
CCACCGCGGCTGCAAACAGCTGTCTGTCTGAGCAGGAAATCAAGACGCTTGGGCCTCAGATGCCTACCAGTCCTCTATCCATTCTCATCCGTCAGATCTCCGACTCGGCCACCAAGCATTGGTTCACCCGTAGATTTCCCCTCCGGTAGTGGCCCCAGATGTAAGCTCTCTTGAGGCATCAGCGGGCAGCACACACACACACACACACACACACACACACACACACACACACACACACAATCTCCACTATAGGCATCCCAGGACCACAGCCAGCTATCAACTAGTGAATTAGGGAAATTATGTTTTTCTAAATAAAGTTCGGCAGGAACCCATAGGGAAGATTGACAGCTGTCACTCACCCCACTTCCACATTCTAGGAGATTTAAACCCGCCTTTCCTCCTGCACTGCAAAGCATCCCAGCTCCTCCCTATTTTCCTCATCTTCAACTAGTAGCTCTAAGCTCACATTAGGTCTTATCTATAGGGGCTGTCAGCAGACATCGCTCACACACAAACTCTGCTATAGGCATTCCAGGACCATGGACAGCTACCAAGCCAAACATGGTCATTATCATCGCTCTGAATTAAAGATTCCGATGGGCAAACTAGTGACACCTACGTTGTACAGTATTCTAATGTAAGTGATTAATAATACCATGTTATTATGGTCATGGAGTGGTTCTCCCATGTTACTGTGATAACCCTACGCCATGCTCTATGAAGGTGTATTTAAGGTTACTGTCACGACTGCCTGGCTCAAGGCAGCCCTGACATAAAATGGGTCGACCACAGCGTAGTGATAATTAAAAGGGTTTATTTACAATAGTACAAACAATCTAGTAAACAAACAATAGTGTAAAACGCAACGAGGACGGAGGAAGCATTCAGTGTGGTATAACGTGTGGAGTTCAGTAGTCGGACGTCTTTACCCAGGCTCTCACCACTGGAACAGTCCATACACTACGACGGCAACGCAGAAGTCTAGAGCAGAGAGAGACCCTCCATGGCAAAACCCCAGCCTCTTATAGGCCAGCCCATTAACTGTTAGGGCCGTTATATGGTACTCCGTACTTCACGATTACGGACACATGGGAAGGGCCTACACATAGATGGAACGCCCTGGAACGCCCTCTCCGTCGTCTCTGCGGCCCTCGGACAGCTCTCCCGTGCACCGTTGAAATTCCTGTCGATCCGTCATGCCGTGCTGTACAGCGACGGATACCCCTTGGCCGTGATTGGTTAGGCACTCAGCACCCTGCAGGAGACAGATAAGCAACAGCCGTAACACAAGAAGGGGCGGAGCCCCTGGCCTGACTAGTATGATCTCTGCTATAGGCATTCCAGGACCATGGACAGCTACCAAGCCAAACATGGTTATTATCATCGCTCTGAATTAAAGATTCCGTAACACAAGAAGGGGCGGAGCCCCTGGCCTGCTTAGTAGGTACCGTAACATTACCAAGGTATGGAATTGGGTTTTAGAAAAAATCCTGGCCAAGGAAATATAACAAACTACTATTCGAAGTTATATGCACCAACTTCAAACCAAGTAATTTCAAGCACATTTTATAGAATAGTTACTATTTGTATTTGTCTCGTGCTAAATTTCACTAGAATTTCCATCTACTGGTCTAATGACCGCAGCGTGTGTTTGTGTACTTTGTGTGCCAGCCTGCTGTTCCTCATGTGCAATCAACCTTTTCTCTCCGCCAAAATGTTATTGGAGAACTCCTCTCTCGTGGTTTCTGCTTGTGCGAGTCCATAACTGGAGGCCATTTTGTTTGACACTGCGCATTTTGTCACAGGCTGCAGAGGGGGTCCCAGGATTGGTTCAATATCCCAGCTCTGATTTGACTCGGCTTGAAGGATAATCAAATTCCTCCCTCGCCACACGCTAGCCTACTTCAGCTCAGCTCCCAATTTGCCCAGTGCAGATGCCCTCGTCTCCTAACGACTTTAAAACCAGCCGAGGTAATTATGTCTACCATTGAGCAGGCAGCTACTTGAAGCGTGTGTGTGTGTGTGTGGGTGTGCTAGTGGCCATTTGTGTGTGTGCTAGTGTGTGTGTGTGTGTGTGTGTGTGTGTGTGTGTGTTGTGAATGTGTCTGTGTGTGTGCGTGTGTGTGTGTGTGCATCTCTGTGTGTGTGTGAGTGCCTGTGTGTGTGTGGTGTGTGTGTGTGGGTGTGTGTGTGCTTGTGTGTGAATGTGTGTGTGTGTGTGTGTGTGCGTGTGTGTGTGCTAGTGTGCATCTCTGTGTGTGTGAGAGTGCCTGTGTGTGTGTGTGTGTGTGTGTGTGGGGGGGGGGGGGGCTGTAATGAAAGCTCCGGGGTTTGCTGTCATGTGTGTTTCGATTGTAGCACATCATAGCCAGATGAGTTTAATGAGTTCTGGCTTTTTAACCATTGAATCAGGCCTAGGTTTATAGACCCTAATAATGTCAAACTTCATTTAGTGTGAAAATGCTTCCGGAGACATAAGAGACTCACTCAGACAGAGACAGAGAGAGAGAGAGAGAGAGAGAGAGAGAGAGAGAAACTAGTCTTTTATTTACTGTGTGACTCATTCACTCATTCGTTTTATTATCCTTTCAGAGGCTTGATTGCCCAAATGGTCATTTTTTTTCATCAGTATGTCTTGAGTAAGTACAAAGAGAGGAGGGAGAAAGAGATGGAGAGGGAGAGAGATGGAGATGGAGAGGGAGAGAGAGAGAGAGAGAGATGGAGATGGAGAGGGAGAGAGAGAGAGAGAGAGAGAGAGAGATGGAGATGGAGAGAGAGAGAGAGAGAGAGAGAGAGATGGAGAGGGAGAGGGAGAGAGAGAGAGAGAGAGAGAGGGGAAGGGAGGGCGGGCGGGAGAGAGTTTGTTCTTATTTTAAATCCTCATGTTGGATGTTTCCCTTGTTGAACATCTATTTAAACAAGATTTTCTCTGGCAATGGAAATGTTTGCTTTGGCATATCAGTACTGCACTCATTGAAATGGGTTGAAATGAACTGAATGAAGTATAATTGATGAATTAAATGAATTCAATTTAATTTAATTTAATTGGAAAGAAAGAGAGAAAGTTTGTATGCATGTGTGTCCATATGTGAGAGCGATGATGATGTCATGATTTGCTATGCTACTAGGTTTGCACTTACTGTTCTGACTGCTGTTCTGCTTTCAGTATGACTATGGGATGCAGCATGACTATGGGATGCAGCCTGACTATTATGGGATGCAGCCTGACGTTCCTGATCCAGACAACATGAAGCTTTAGGGCAGCAGAGATTGCCAAAGTGAGGGACTTGTCGGCATGTGTATAAAACCTGCTGTGTGTGTGTGTGTACCATGGAGTCTGCTTAGAAGTGTGTGTGTGTGTGTGTCTGTGTGTCTTGGATTCTGCTGAGAAGTGTGTGTGTGTGTGTGTGTGTGTGTGTGTGTGTGTGTCTTGGATTCTGCTGAGAAGTGAGTGTGTGTGTGTGTGTCTTGGATTCTGCTGAGAAGTGTGTGTGTGTGTGTGTGTGTGTGTGTGTGTGTGTGTGTGTGTGTGTGTGTGTGTGTGTGTGTGTGTGTGTGTGTGTGTGTGTGTGTCTTGGATTCTGCTGAGAAGTGTGTGTGTGTGTCTTGGATTCTGCTGAGAAGTGTGTGTGTGTGTGTGTGTGTGTGTGTGTGTGTGTGTGTGTGTGTGTGTGTGTGTGTGTGTGTGTGTGTGTGTGTGTCTTGGATTCTGCTGAGAAGTGTGTGTGTGTGTGTCTTGGATTCTGTGTTTGTTGCTGTGTGATGGACCTGCTGTGATCATTTTCTCCATCATGTATAAATGAGTAGCAGAAATCTGCGAGTGTGTGAGTCTTTGAGCTTCTTTCTGTTTGTCATCCTCCTGAGGCCGAGAGGACTGTTAACAGAATAATGTCTTCTGTTGTCTGACACTCGTCCCTAGTGAGCAGAGGAGAAGGGGAAACTCAGAAACAGAGAAAGAGAGAGAGAGAGAGAGAGAGAGGGAAAGAGAGAGAGAGAGTGTGTGTGAGAGAGAAAAAGAGAGAAATGGAAAGAGGGGAAGAGAGAGAGAGAAAAAGAGAGAGATGGAAAGAGGGTAAGAGAGAGAGAGTGTGTGTGAGAGAGAGAAAAAGAGAGATGGAAAGATATGGAAAGAGAGGAAGAGGGAGAGAGGGAGAGAGAGGAAAGGAAAATACGGAGTGATAGAATGAGACAGAGTCTTATTACTGTCAGAGTCCCAGCGTTTTCTAAAGCCTGCTGACGAGTCCCTCGTGTTACAACCACACCATCACCACACACACCACACACACTACACACACACACACACACACACACACACACACCACACACACACACACACACACACACATACACACACACAAACACACACACACACACACACACACGCACACACACACACCCTTCTCGACTGCTCTGCAATGTCTTTAATTGAATACACCGGACTGATATGTCACCTGATTAGAACTATGGAATCAAATAATGGTAATTCATATTTTGAGCTTGGGAAATGATGTTCAAAAGTTTTGCAGCTATAGAAAGATTGTGTGCATGTCTGTGTGTGTGTGTGGGTGTGTGTGTTTGTGTGTGTGTGTGTGTGTGTGTGTGTGTGTGTGTGTGTGTGTGTGTGTTAATGAGCACGCATGCAAACAGGCGAGTGTGCCTGACTGCACAAGCTTGTTTTCATTTCTGGTTCGATCTGTAAGTTGATGCGATGATCGTTTTGTTGATGTGTGTGTTGTGTGTGTGTGTGTGTGTGTGTGTGTGTGTGTGTGTGTTGAAAAGCATGCTAATTTGCCAGGGGAGTCAGTAGAAGCTGAGTGCGGCATTAGCTGTCCCACTGGTGTCTTTATCTGTCATCTTCTGTTCACCATGGTAACACTGTGTCTTATCTGTCTGTCATCTTCTGTGTCCCCGGTCACCATGGTAACACTGTGTCTTATCTGTCATCTTCTGTGTCCCCGTTCACCATGGTAACACTGTGTGTCTTATCTGTCATCTTCTGT
>NC_045170.1:3717982-3720831 GCF_900700415.2 Clupea harengus | reverse complement strand
TTTATACACTGGCTTAGTCTTGGTGTTACCTAGGTGATGCTTTCTTTGAATCGCATTTAGTTCAGTCTCAATGGTGTCTGGTCAAGTTCACTTTGAACTGTAATTTGTTCTTTTATTGTGTTTCATTATTTTGATGGTGTTATTCTGTTCTATTATTTTCTATCTATGATTTTATCTATCTGTTTATTTTTCCCTTTTTTTATTCTATTCCTCATACATCATTTTATTCTTCCATTTTATTGGTTATATATCTCTTATATGTTTTTATTATGTGTTTTAATCATTTTGAATCTCTTATTTTTATATTCTTGTCTATTTTACTGTCAACTACTCAACCTCGACTGAAAAAGCACTGGTAGAGCTCCTGTTGTATTTAAATGTGCTACAGAAATAAATATGACTCGACTTGTTTGTGGGCTAAAGCGATATCAGTATGAAATAGAAATAATATTTATTTTTAAAGACATATTTGTTGTGGAAAAACAACTTATCAACTTGATATTGTTCAGAAATGTAATATGAATGTTAGTCATATATATATATATATATATATATATAGTCATATCAGGTCCTGATATACAGTATCTTAGACTATATCCCCTGCTCTGTCATCTTCATCAGCCCTTGCCTGGCAGAACTCCTGTTCTCCACATGTTCGAGGTACAGGTGTAACTACTAGCTAATGGCATAAGTGGAGTTTAGACAGAGGTACAGGTGTAACTACTATCTAATGGCATAAGTGGAGTTTAGACAGAGGGTAGTGTCTGGAGAGACAAGTCATTATCTTTCAAACACACACCTCTTTTCCCAGGTGACACTCGATACGGCGACCCTTTCACTGACGCAGGTCTCTGTCTGTGCCGCCTCCTCCTCTCCTCCTCCTCCTCCTCGTCCTCCTCCTCCTCCGCCTCCTCACAGGCTTTGTCCTACCCCTCTGTTTGCCTCTCTGGCTTCAACGCCCAGGCTTTCTGCTTCAGTGCACCTCAGGAAAGGGGGAGAAGAAAAGAAAGCGGGGAGGAAGGATGGAAAAGTTAGCGCTCGTCTGGTCTGGGGTGGCCTTCCTCCTCTTCTATGTTGTCATGGTGACCCCCTGCCACCTCACTCACACACACACACACACACACACACACAGACACACACACACACACACACACCAGATTACTCACTGTGACTTTGGAATTCGAAACATGTTGTGCATGAAGTGTTAAACAGCGCCAATGCAAACACATTTTCTTTTCAAAAGTGTGCGGAGTAAAGGGGGGGTATTGCAATGCCTTTTCATAGGTCTGGTAGTATTCCAGTCATTCTCTGAGTCAGTGGTCCATTCAAGCATCTGCTAGATCTACAAATGCTCCCACCCACCCCTCCACATAATGAGATTCCAGCACCAGCAGTGGCTTACTTACCTGTCTCCTTTTAATCCTGCCAACAAGGATAGGTGTGCTCTTACCTGTCTCCTTTTAATCCTGCCAACAAGGATAGGTGTGCTCTTACCTGTCTCCTTTTAATCCTGCCAACAAGGATAGGTGTGCTCTTACCTGTCTCCTTTAATCCTGCCAACAAGGATAGGTGTGCTCTTACCTGTCTCCTTTTAATCCTGCCAACAAGGATATGTTTGCTCTTACCTGTCTCCTTTAATCCTGCCAACAAGGATATGTGTGCTCTTACCTGTCTCCTTTAATCCTGCCAACAAGGATATGTGTGCTCTCCGCCTCATAGGAAGCTATAAGGTAAGGTAAGGTAAGAAAGAGATATGTTTGCTCTCCGCCTCATAGGGAGCTATAAGGTAAGGTAAGGTAAGAAAGAGATATGTTTGCTCCCCGCCTCATAGGGAGCTATAAGGTAAGGTAAGATACAGGCAAGAAAGATATATGTTTGCTCTCCTGCTCATCTCATAGGAAGCTATAAGGTAAGATAAAATACAGGTAAGAAAGAGAAGGGAAGTTTTGGGTCAAAGGGTTTTTTGGGTGGTGGTGGTGGTGGGGGGGGGGGGGTCTTTAAGTGGCTGGTGTGGAGAGGGAAGCGTATAGTGATGACCCCTGACCCCGGCCCCCACCCCCACACACACCCCCTCCTTTCTGGAGCACACACACACACACACACACACACCCCCTCCTTTCTGGAGCTAATGAGTCACATTAACGCTCATCTTTCTGCCCCACCACCTTCCCAAAACAATCACATCACTCAAGCACACACACACACACACACACACACACACACACACACACACAGACACACACACACACACACTAACGCACACACACACACACACACACACACACATACACACACACACACACATAAACACACACAAACACACACCGTCTCCGCCGTACCTGAAAAAGGCCGCTTTGAAAGGTGTTTGTTTTGATTCCGTGTTCACTTGCTGCATGCCACAAAAAGGACGCAAGAATGTTTGACTTAAAGCACCTCGTCAAGAATAACAAACAGCCTGCCAGGATAAACTGCACCAAGATAGTAGGGGTGTTTTTTTCTGCCTTTGCTCTTTCGTTATTTGTCGTGAGGGTCTCTTTCATCACATGGCAATACGGCCTCCACCACATGCTTCCTTAGATAGATAAGTGTGTGTGTGTGTGTGTGTGTGTGTGTGTGTGTGTGTGTGTGTGTGTGTGTGTGTGTGTGTGTGTGTGTGTGTGTGTATATGTGTGTGTGTGTGTGTGTGTGTGTGTGTGTGTGTATATGTGTGTGTGTGTGTGTGTGTGTGTGTATGTGTGTGTATGTGTGTGCACATGAGTGTGCCTGAATGTTTGTCAGAGTGTGTGTGTGTGTGTGTGTGTGTGTGTGTGTGTGTGTGTGTGTGTGTGTGTGTGTGTGTATATGTGTGT
>NC_045170.1:3705482-3712982 GCF_900700415.2 Clupea harengus | reverse complement strand
CAAAAACACGCTGCTTGATAGTAAATTTCCAGAAAGAAATGTATCTCTTAAATCTATTTGTGAACAAATGGAGTCATTTTTTCACGTGCTTTTATATGCAATCAGTAAAGATAGTGTGTGTCTGTCTCGTGAGTTTACACTGGAGGTTTATGTGACGTGTGTCTACAAACAGTCTGTTTCATGTGTGTGAATATACAGTCAATTGTTTTATTGCATTGTTAAATTCAATTATTTACTTAAATATGTAATATGATGTTGCTATAGGGGAAGAGGCGTGGAGGCCTCAAAGACAACTACAGCAGGAGTGAACAGAGAGGTGTTGAGGCCTCAAAGACAACTACAGCAGGAGTGAGAGGTGTTGAGGCCTCAAAGACAACTACAGCAGGAGTGAGAGGTGTTGAGGCCTCAAAGACAACTACAGCAGGAGTGAGAGGTGTGGGGGCCTCAAAGACAGCTACAGCAGGAGTGAGAGGTGTGAGAGGTGTTGAGGCCTCAAAGACAACTACAGCAGGAGTGATTGAGCAGAGAGGTGTTGAGGCCTCAAAGACAACTACAGCAGGAGTGAGAGGTGTGGAGGCCTCAAAGACAACTACAGCAGGAGTGAACAGAGAGGTGTTGAGGCCTCAAAGACAACTACAGCAGGAGTGAACAGAGCAGAGAGGTGTGGAGGCCTCAAAGACAACTACAGCAGGAGTGAGAGGTGTTGAGGCCTCAAAGACAACTACAGCAGGAGTGAACAGAGCAGAGAGATGTGGAGGCTTCAAAGACAACTACAGCAGTAATGACGGAGCACTGAACAGAGGGAGCTTTACCTGACGTCATCTCACGTTACAATGCCCTCACAATGACAACAGATGGACAGCATTGGGACTGGGTCATTTTCTGGTCATCTCACCAAGCTCAATCTCAATCTCACCAGTACGAGAGCGTTTCTTTCCCAGGCAGATAAGGGGTCAAAAAACTACACCAGGGCTGAGATCGGGAGGGAACGTTACTGAAAATGATGAGCAAACATGTTTTAATGATGACAATATCACGATGACAATATCACCATTAACATCACGATAACAAATGAAACGTTTCATTACCAAAGGGCACATTTGCTCACCGTACAGACAAATTCATTTATGTGAGCATATGTAGAAGATACAGTGACAGAGGGGGAAAGAATATAATGCATGGGTGCATGTGTATGTGTATGTGTATGTGTAAGTGTATGTGTATGTGTGGGTGTGTGTGTGTGTGTGTGTGTGTGTGTGTGTGTGTGGAGAGAAAGAGAGTGAGTGGGAGAATGAAAGTAAAGGTTTCTTAAATGTTTTGAGGTTGAGTTGTTCCACAAATATGGAGAGGCTCTGTCTGTGTTTGGGTGCTCCCCTCCTCAGCTTCATCAGCTGACCCACTCCTTGTTGATACTCGGCCGCTCAGCGTGGGAATTAACGTCAAACAGTACACAGGTGTGTCTAGCGTTTCCTATTTTTTTGGCGCTCAGATAGCAAGTGCTTAAAAAAAAATTGGGGAGAGTTACTGCAACATGACACCTCGGTTCATAGTGACATTGTGTGAGAGTGCAAGACTGATTATGTGGTAGGTTTGTGATGTGTGTGTGTGTGTGTGTGTGTGTGTGTGTGTGTGTGTGTGTGTGTGTGTGTGTGTGTGTGTGTGTGTGTGTGTGTGTTTGTGTGTGTGTAAGGTGTAGGTTTGTGTTGTTATGTGTGGTGTTTAATGTTGCCGAGTCACAGCGACTTTGTTGAGGAATCCGGTCTAATTCTTTTCAGGTCATCAGCGTGGCACACAGCGTGCAGAACTACACATACCAGTCTCTGGAGATGCAGCCTGGTACACATCTTTGTTTTTAGAGAATAAGACTATTTTGCTGAACATTTCAGTCTAATCAGAGATCTTGAAGAAGGCGGAACAGCCTATACTGCGTTTGTACACACAGCGATATTTTCGAGGCAGACAGAAAGACGGCCTCACACATTTTTTTTGTTTTCTTAGCGTGGAATGCAGTGTCAAGTGGGTAAATGAGACACTTATGCACAGTGGAAAAGACTGACACTTAACGAATAACAACGTTTTGGAAAATGTACGGGAAGGTGAAAGGTGGAAATACCCCCCCCCCCCCACACACACACACACACATACACACACACACACACACACACACACACAACACACACAGGGAAAGGCTGTGGGGCATTACGTTTCTCATCAAGTTCATTTTTTAATGTATTTGTCTGTGTATAGTTTGTTATACATTTACACGTTTACTTTAATGACTACAAATTAGTACATGTTTATAAAGCGAGAAGGGGGACACAAAGCGTTCATACTTCAATCACTCAAAATGTACACAGTGTTCGTTTTGCGCAAAAACATGGCAGAGTACTGCTTTGTGTACAAACATTAGAGAAAGGGCTTCTTTATCACACGTGTTTTGGAGTACGTCCAAAATGGTTTAGTCACACACACACACAAGGTTATTGCAATGCAACATTATTATTATTATGTTAGCAATGCCTTTCCAGCTGTCTCTGTCTCTTGCACCAACCTACATCAACCTACATGGTTCATTTAGCCTTTTCCTTGACATAAAACACGACTAGAGTTGATTTCTCTGTGTATATATTTCTTTATTTCCAAGAGACAGAGACAGCTGAAAAGGCATTGCTAACATAATAATAATAATGTATAGAAGTGACAGCAAAGGTGAAGCTGTCAGTCATATTTGCATGCAAATCTCTGCATGCGGGTAAGGTAAGGTATGGAGGTGTGTGTGTGTGTGGGGGGGGGGGGGGGGGGGCGCTATGGGGGGATGGCTCTGACCATGTCTGTCTCTTTTGTCTTTGTGGGGGTGGGGGTGAACGTCAGAACGTCAGAACGTCAGCAGCAGATTAGGCATTCCTCCTGAGATTAGCGGCCATGTTCCACACAAACATCAGCATGGGGTCAACACCCCCCCCCCCCCACACACACACACACACACACACACACACACAACCCACCCCCCCACCCCCTGGAGAAACGAACCCTACTTTCCACACAAACAATTCAGGATCACCCTAACCCCCCCACCCCCACCCCCACACTACCCTCCTCCCAAATATCCACCAATATGGCTCACCCAACCACCAATGTGACTGGCAGCTCCATCGACCAATCAGAGGCCAGCGCGAGCTACCTGTCAGGAGCTGCTGAAGGGACTACTTCCATACCCAGAAGGCTCAGCGGTGAGTCGTCCTGCCTCGCCTTGCGATGTGTTCAGCGATGTTGCGATGCGTTGCGTTGTGCTGCGTTGCGTGCCAGGATAATATGACAGTGCAGGCTTTGGAATCCCCTTACAGCGCTGTGCTATTTTAGAACGTTCCTGTTTCACACACACACACACACACACAGCGGAGAGGCTGTTTGTTTCATCCTCTTTGGCATTTGTTCTTGTGCTCAGGGCAAGTCATGCAGAGTTCACCCTGTGTGTGTGTGTGTGTGTGTGTGTGTGTGTGTGTGTGTGTGTGTGTGTGTGTGTGTGTGTGTGTGTGTGTGTGTTTTTGTGTGTGTGTGTGTGTGTGTGTGTGTGTGTGTGTGTGTGTGTGTGTGTGTGTGTGTGTGTGAGTGTGTGTGTGTGGGGGGGGGGGGGGGGGGGGGGGGGGGGGGGGGTTTGTGTGTGTGTGTGTGTGTGTGTGTGTGTGTGTGTGTAGAGTTCACCCTGTGTGTGTTTGCATGTTTTCTTCACTCTTCTTTTAGAATGCTGAGATGTAATGATGCAAAGTTGTTCTCTCCCAAGCTGTCAGAATCACACTCGCTCACAGATCTTTCCATCCATGCAGTAATATTTCCATACCTCCCGTGATTTGCATTCGATCAAGGTGTTGGTGTTTTCTGGGCCTGCAGGGCTTTCCCCATGATTATATGTATGGCATCTGTTGCACAAGAGGCAGAGCAATGTATTACCGTCCATTAAGGTCAAGGGTCAGAGAAAACATACGGAACAAATGTAGACCCTAGTTATAATATAATTTGCGGTGGATGAAAGGGACTTATGAATGAGTAAATGTGAAAGTTGGTTAGTTAGAATGTCATTTGCGGTGGATGAAAGGGACTTATGAATGAGTAAATGTGAAAGTTGGTTAGTTAGAATGTCATTTGCGGTGGATGAAAGGGACTTATGAATGAGTAAATGTGAAAGTCGGTTGGCTGAGTAGTAAGGCCTTTTTAATTGAAGGTGAGGCACTTCACTTCTGCTGTCTAGTACTCTGTGCCTCACACTTGTCACGCAGTTGTTGTAAAAGCATTATCTCTTTAATTACATTTACATTTACATTTAGTCATTTAGCAGACGCTTTTGTCCAAAGCGACGTACAAGGGAGAGAATAGTCAAGCTACGAGCAATAGAACCTGGTGTAACAATAAATACTAATTTACATAAGAAATATAACAAAATGAAATAAAAAGAAAAAGAAGTGCAGAAATGTAACTGCTGTAAGTGCAAGTTACGCACTAGTTGAAGTGCCAGTTAGGACGGGAAGTGCTCTCTGAAGAGTTGGGTCTTCAAAAGCTTCTTGAAGGTAGAGAGGGACGCCCCTGCTCTGGTAGTTCATTCCACCTGTCCAGTGCTCTGTGCCTCACACTTGTCACGCAGTTGTTGTAAAAGCATTATCTCTTTAATCTAAATGATAACTGCATTTAGCTATCTGTTGTATTTTTCATCTAATGTACCCAATCAGTGGGTGAAAGGATTGTGATAATGATGAATACCTGCAAACCTCAGACGGGATATCAACTGGTAAACGCATTATAATCGAATATCAAAAAATCAATATGATAATCCGATATCAAATCCTGTGTGACAAGTGACAAAAGATAGTCGTCAAAGGAGACAAACACACGGGAACAATGAGACTGCGTAGCTCTCCCTGGGCAGGTCAAAGGATCAAGCACTCCCTGTGCTCGCTCTCTCTCTCTCTCTCTCTCCCCCGCGTTCGTTCGTTGGCCTTCCTGCTGGAGGCTCAGGGTGTTGGCTGGGAGTAGCTGCTCCGTTTCTGTCCTCCTGATTAACAACCCTGGGATAACCTGAGTCAACACTGCCCAGGTGAGAGCTCTGCCGTGATCAGATTAGAGGGCATTGTGCCCTTGTCATGGCGTGGGCCCGTCCATCGCCCGTGGGAGAAATATCTGTGCCACACACACACACACACACACACACACACACACAAGTGACTGATGGGCCTCGCCGCATTCAGGACTTTTTTTTTTTTTTTTTTTCGCACGAGACATTGAAATCACACCAAACGCCAATGATGGATTAAGGGGAAACACCTGAATCCTACTTCCCTGAGCGTCCGTAAGATCCTGTCCAATCACGGTCTGACAACTATATCCATGTCCACGTTAGCAGGAGAATCCTTCACGGTTCATCAGCTCTTTCAGCACGCTAAACCCATTAGTGGCTAATTACGACATTTTATCGCCGTGTAATAGTGAGCTTAGCATTTATCCCTGGCTTTGAAGCATATGGCAAGAGAGAGAGAACTTAATCTTCACCTGCCTGGCAATGTAAACAAACAATGACACAAAAGCCGGCCGGCCCTGAACAAGAGCACTCCGCAAGGTGTTGCCATGCGTGCAAAATATTTGTTCAAGACCTCTGTTTTTTTTTTCCCTCCATCAACATTTCATGGAATGAAGTCCAAGATATACTATGTTCACGATGGGGCATGTTTTGATTGATGAATAGAATACTCTTCTGTATATTTAGGTGAAAGGTTATTACTCAGTTTTAGCCCTAACTAGAGGTCACTGAAGATTTTATTTGATAATATTTTATTTATTATTATTCTTCCATTAATATTTAACCTGCTGTGACCTAGTGGGGAGGGAAGCGGAGAAGTCTTCTCTTCACCTTCAGGAGCTCTGTGTCTGCTGCAGTTTGTTGAGAGACAGGCACTCATCCTCTGAGGACCAGTCCATCTCTGTTACGACCCCCTGCGCCCCTGCAGAGAGACAGGCACTCATCCTCTGAGGTCCATCTCTGTTACGACCCCCTGCAGACAGGCCCTCATCCTCTGCATCCATCTCTGTTACGACCCCCTGTGCCCCTGCAGACGATGTAGTGGCCATGCATGGCCTGAAGGCAACAGTGGGGATGACGAGCCATGTTTGATTGACCCCACCCCCACCCCCACACACACACACACACACACACACACACCTGGGGAGGTGTGGGCGGATAAAAAGCATCAGTGGACACCTGACACTCTCTCTCTCTCCCTCTCTCTCTCTCTCCCCCTCTCTCTCTCTCTCTCTCTCCCCCTCTCTCTCTCCCTCTCTCTCTCTCTCTCCCCCTCTCTCTCTCTCTGTCTCTCTCTCTCTCTCCCCCTCTCTCTCTCTCTCTCTCTCTCTCTCCCTCTCTCTCTCTCTCTCTCCCCCTCTCTCTCTCTCTCTGTCTCTCTCTCTCTCTCCCCCTCTCTCTCTCTCTCTCTCTCTCTCTCGCTCTCTCTCTCTCTCAGAATACAGACAATCAAACCCCCTAGACACGAATTGTTTTGCTTTAAACCTTGTATGGACTTAATAAATACTCGCCATTTAGAAAGATAACTTTTGTCGTCTGCCTTCAATGTTTTATGATGTGGTCCCACGAGACGGCCATAACAATCCAAGTGATTTGAACTGAAAACAGGCACTCATCCTCTGCAGTCCATCTTTAAGCAATTTGAACTAAAAACACTTTAAAAACCTCGGAGCACACACTCCATTAAGAGCTGTTATGTGCTGCACTCCCATGGTGGCATTTCTGGCCTTGTGTTAAATCTTATGTTAAAATGTTAAAACGTTTTCTATTATGCTTATGTTAACTAATTTTTTATTTTATTGTATTATTATAGTTAGTTTCTAATATGTTGCCACTCTGAGATTCTTCTGAATGAAGAGTGTGTTACAAATAAAATGATTATTATTATTATTATTATGGTGAGTATACTCCTTGTTTTAGCACATGTCAATTAAGATGTACCTGATGTAGGGGTTAGGGGAAGGTGTAGGGGAAGGGTTTGCACTGTGTTACAACACGGACATGAATCACTAATGACTTAATTCAGTAAATTGTAATAAAACTCTGCATATGAAGGAGTAACAAAACCTGGTTTATTTTCAGTTTCAACTTAGCTTCATTAGCGTCTGACACCCCAAACAATACGCTGCTGTGCATTGCTGCTCTGCACTGCACGCTAAGATTTAATTTTAATGCGCAGTTGGTGCGAGGTACAGCCGTCAACGAACACACATGCTAACGTGCTAATGTGGATTCCTCAAGTTGCCATCTGTCACAGAGGCACGAGGAAAATGCGTTTTTGGGGGATATCGCTCGCGGCCTTTCAACACTTGTTTGCGTCAAGAAAGAATTGACTGGAGGCACTCGGGAGGTGGGGGATAGAGGTGTGGGGGTATGGGGATGCGGGGGGGGGGGCAGGTAGGGAGGTGGTGGTAGAGGTGTAGGGGTATGGGAAT
>NC_045170.1:3697982-3700482 GCF_900700415.2 Clupea harengus | reverse complement strand
AAACGCCCGCCTTTGCGTCTTCTCCAGTGGGTATTCCGACACCGGCATGAGGAAGCTGTACACATCCTGGCATCCTCACTGGCAGGTAGACCGGGGGTGAGCCCCCTTTGCCACGCAGTGCAAAGGTGAATGGCAGTGATTTCCAGGAATTTCTTTATGCAGCAGCGTTCCTGGTGAGCCATGCTTTTTGGCGGTGGTGTTGCCTGTTCCTCCACTTTTCCAGCAGCAGGCGGGCATTCCTGCTGCCCCTCCGAGCAGTCCGGTCCACTACGCCCGTCCTCCTTCGCTCTCTGCTGGTGGCGTACAGGACAAACAAACAGTTAGGAATGCTGCTGCAAGGCACTGAAATTAAACAACATTTCCAGCACTGAACATCAACACTTCATGGAGAATCCCCTGTTATGTGTGCCACAAGGCCATCAACAACATGCCAACCTGTCTTCCTTTTTTTTATTTGCGAGACACGCGAAGCACGCTGCAGGGATACGTTTCCATTGTAATGAGTTCTCTAAAAAAATGAGTACAGACAGAGCCGTCTAAGTTTTTGGGATGAACGGCTCAGATGTCCCCCCCACCCCAACATGATGGTACACGTGTTCGTTCCCCGCGCGCTGCTCAGACAGTGCTCAAAGAATGACGGGAACGGCCCCGCGCGCTGTGCTCAGCCAGTGCTCAAAGAATGACGGTCCAATCTGCCGAGGTGGGAAATTCCTTCACGGCATTCTCTTTCATGGTCGCCAGCATGGAACACCCTGTATGAATGTACTCGACTGAAGTGCTCTAATCTGTCAAATGTCCTTCTAATTATGCTATAAACCGCTCGAAACAACCCGTCCTGCTCGGCATGATTGTACAATGATGCGTTGCGCACCGAAAAAATTATGCTCTTTGGAAGATACAATCTCACAGATGACATCTATTTCGCACGAGGTTATAATTACCGCGCCCAAGCAGACCTCTGGTATTCACTAGCTTCAGTCTGAGGTTTCTCTTACCGTTTAATCCTCCTCGTCTTGGCAGTCAGCTCGTGTTTGCATTGCCTCTTCACACCGCCATCGCCTTCGGCGGCGTGGATCTGCTTGACAGAAGCAGTCTGATACCTGAGAACGAAACAACACGCGTTATGGAATGAACTGTAGACTCAAACGAGTTTCGATTCAAAGTTCTAGAAGTTGTCAAAACTTTTGCGCCCTATCATGAGAAATACAATCTTCTAGGTAAAACAGATACGCATGTAAAGATCATGCACAATACATGCGCAATAAACATGTATGTTTGTGGAAATAACCAATTGGCAATGTAATAACATACCTGATGTTTACTGTTTCACAGAAAGTCGTGCACTTGATGTCTTTTTCGTCTTTACACTTGCAGCGTGACTTTTGCTTTGAGTCCGAGAGCTCGCGTAAGGAGCGCTTCTTCCTCTCGACGTTGCCTAGTCCATAAGAAACGGTGCGCCTGTGAAAGAAATGAAACTTTAGCTACATGCGCATTGAGCACATTAAAGCAACCATTCCAAAATCAGCGAAGTCGGTGACCCACATAGCCTTTGAAATGTTGAGCTTACTCTGGAGTGTTGACCCAGATTATATCAAGGTGGCAGAAATAGACACACTCCTTGTCGAGGAAGGTTGCGCAAGAGCACCGCTTCGACCTGATGTGGTGCACAGGGCTGGATGTACCCGCTACCATCACTTCTGCGGTGGACACCGACGCAGCTGAAAAGAGAGAAAAAACTAAAGTAATGCAAAAGTTGTGACATTTTTTTTCTTCTATGCTGCAGTTGCTAACAGCCATTTAATTCTTAGAGATCAGGGTTACGTTCAGTCCAATTAAATATATTTTTCATACACAATTTTAAAAATATTTTTAAAAAGACAAAATGAAGGTGAATGGCATCTTTCTACGAAAACATTGTGTTAAAAATGAAAGTAAAAAGTAATGTGCAGAAGAATTAAAGTCACGTCTCCAACTCACCTGTATGAAATATCCCGAATGCAACAGTAAAGGTGACGGAGAAAATCATTATTAATACCATCCTTAAAACTTGTGTCCCAGTTTGACAGCACGGGTAAAATACAAAAAAAATATGTTAAATTGGCTAATAAATATAGGTCGTCAGAATATTCCACGGTCAGAGTGTAGAGTCTTCTTTCAATAAGTAAAAAAAAACCTCTCACTCCAAATGTAATGCTCTGACCGCAACTATACACATGTCACTACAAGATCCTTTATATACTCCTGTAAACCACCTCCCCCTTCTCGCCCTGCCGTCGCGTGTAAACAGCTTTGTCCTCTGGCCCTCTCGCAGACAATGCTGTTTGTGAATAGTCACCGACAAGCAACATGCAGACTAAGATAAGAAATTTGAATTCCGAGATTCTGAAGGGATGGAGACGCCGGCTGGTGGTGCGAGCCAAGTTCTGACGAAGGGAAGTGGGGTCTTTTCAGCACTTGCGCGATACTGCCACCAGAGGGCGATCTAGTATAAACAGTCGAA
>NC_045170.1:3689175-3697545 GCF_900700415.2 Clupea harengus | reverse complement strand
ATTAGACGTGAAAACCCACAGGAGAGAGGAGAGAGCGCTCCTTACTTACAGCCCTGTGAAATCTGTTTTATTTTTTTGCCAAATTCCTTTTTATTTTTTGACAGATTCTGCGTTTTCCGTTTTGAGTTTTTTCTAGATTTTGTTGGGGTTTCCATTTAATCATGTGTCCAGCAGTCATCCCGCCCGGGACAAACCTGCACTCTGACCGCAACGCCAAAGAGCCAGCCTCGATGGTATGGCAGTCAGAGCACATACTCATGTGTAGTGACGGCACTCTGTCAGGTACATAAACTGTAATCTACTTTAAATCGCCATGACACTTTGTTGATGTTTAGCAGAATGGGACATAAGCTATAATGGCACCCAAACTGAGACTGTCATTTCTCTAATTACTGACAATGCCAACACGTCACTGTCAAACCACCAGACATCAACAGCCATGATGACTACTGACAGCACAGCGCTTCTGCAATAACATGTCAATGACATGCTTATGTCAGTCTTATGCCGGTCTTATGATGAAGCGTTCAAATAAAGTGTTGCAGAAAGTTGAACATGAATAACCTTAATATAATATAATAACAACCTTTAGGGCATCTTTTATGAATTCCAGAGCAGATCTGGGGTAATTTATCAAGCTGCTATTTTAATTAGAGAAGTAGAAATCGCATGTCTGTGGTCAATAGGTTTATGGGCTGACTTTCTGAAGGTGACGGAGAAAGGCTATACCAGTCTGCACATGTTCATGTGTGTGTTCATGTGTGAGTGCGTGTGCGTGTGCGTGTGCGTGTGCGTGTGCGTATGCACTCACACAAGCATGCAGGATAAATGAGATTCGACAGAACACCTTTCCTGAGCTTTTATTGTTGTAAATCGACTCGATTTCGGTGTTCATGAAAGGTTAACACAAGTACTTTCTAACAGTTAATAACAGTGAGACCATAAAACACATGGAACAGATATGCATATGTGTTAGATGAAGACGCCGCCCCGGTCACCATGAGAAACAGTAGCGATTCATCACAGTACCGTCACAGTTCCACAGATCATTATGTTTATGTGTGTGTGTGTGTGTGTGTGTGTGTGTGTGTGTGTGTGTGTGTGTGCATGTGCGTGTGTGTGCTTGCATGCGTGTGTGCGTGCGTGAACCGTCACAGTTCCACAGATGATTATGTTCATGTGTGTGTGTGTGTGTGTGTGTGTATTTGTGTGTGTGTGTGTGTGTGTGTGTGTGTGTGTGTGTACATGTGTGTGTGTGTGTGTGTGCGTGTGCGTGTGCGTGTGTGTGTGCTTGCATGCGTGTGTGCGTGCGTGAACTGTCACAGTTCCACAGATGATTATACAGTGGGCTTAAGGAGAGATATGGAGCTTTAACACTACACACCGCCAGCTTCATGCGCACTCAGCCGTGGGCCATACACACCCTAGTCCTCAAATCAAATCAAACTTTATTTATATTGCGCATGTCATGCCAGGAGGTAACACAATGCGCCTCGCAGAAGGAATTGGGGGGGGGGGGGGGGGGGGTACTAACACTTGTATGAGACACAGAAAAACCATACCATCATGTAAGTGCAAACAAATTACAAAGAAGGCACACGTGTACAGCAGACCCACGACAGACCTCTGAGAACAGATCAATATTACAGTGAGCGTAGTATACTATTAAGACAAACATATTTAAAGAAAGGAAATGATGAGGAGAGAGGATTACTGTCAAATAGGACACACGTTTCTCCTAGGGTAAGCATAGCTAGTGAATGGCTTCACATTTACAGTAATAATGTACATGTATTCATTTGAGTGTTTTGGCCAAAGCAACACCAAAGCACAGGCCATGTGCGGTTATCTCTGGGAATCACACGCATTATTCCCGGAAGCGTTAACACTTTTCTCCGACACTCATCGCTAGAACCGAACTAGAACACCTCATTTCGAGTTCTAGGTGGCAGTTGTGGTTGTAGACTTTTTGCAGCATTTATCAGCACTACCACAGCTTTTAGAAAAGCCATTACTTGTAATTAGCAGCGTGACACAGGCGAGTGTCATGGCACGAGGCGCTGTGTCTATGTGTGTGTGTGTGTGTGTGTGTGTGTGTGTGTATGTGTGTGTGTGCACGAGGCGCTGTGTCTATGTGTATTTGCACTTGAAGAAAGAAGGGAAAATCACTAGCGGGTGTTAATGAAGTGCCCATGCTTGGACTATGAAGATAGTACACCGGAGCTCTTCTCCGAGCGGGTAATTGGATTGTGTCACGACCGCAGTCTTGAGTTGATTGTCTTTTTGTGTACCGAGATGATTGCCATGTTGCTTTTTTGCTTATTGCTCGAAAAATAGTGTTGTTAGCCCGCTTGCTAAACTCAGGATTAAGTTGATTAGAAGACTGTGAAGACTTCATTGCTTGTAAACAAAATATATCATAATTACCATGTCAACACTGTGTCAGCTGTAGATTTAGGAAATTGGTGGAAAAAGAGAAAATTAAATGTAAAAGCTCACAAGATAGTAAAACCAAAGTGCCTGGGCTAACAGAGAGGTATCCATTTCTCTTTCCTTTCTAGTGCCTCGGCCTTAAAGTGTCTTATCTACAAATTACTACAAAATGATTTACCAATTACTCTCCAGCGTGGTCATCTGAACTTGGTGGACAAGGCAACCTGTTGGTGACTCTCCCCATACCCTCTCTCACTTATCTTAAGGCCTTTTATTTAAGGTAGCAGTTTAGAGGAAAACCGTTTTAGATGAAACCGTACCACATTCTTCTACATGGCCTGAACGTGTCTGGGCCTGGTCTCCTGCTGTGGTACGGATCAGAACCGGTTCTGGGGCGGGTCTGGCCCAGAGGCAGCCGTCGTCGTGGGAACACCGGCAGGTGTTGCTCTCCTTGGGTGTAAATATGTGTCAGTCAAGGAGTAAACACCGGGGGTCTCACTGCTAGAAAGGGTTCCAGGTAATTACAATAAACTACAGTTAAGATAGACAGCACAGCACATTCACTGCACAGCACGCACGCACGCACACACACACACACACACACACACACACACACACACACACACACACACACACACACACACACACACACACACACACACACACACACACACACACCACACACACACACACACACACACACACACACACACACACACACACACACACACACACACACACACACACACTAAATAATTTGCTTTTTATACATGGTTTTTTAGGTTGTTATAAGGGTTGTTAATGTAGATGCACACACACACACACACACACACACTAAGAGACACTACCTCACTGACAAACACTGTACACTGTATTACTATATAAAACTATATACTATACTGCGTGTGTCTGTTGGTGTGTGTCTAATGAAGTGCGTGTGTGTGTGTAAGGGTCTTGTATACCCCATGCTGGTAGCGCTTTGATTAAGCCAAGCGGATGGCTCTTCCCACTCAGACTGCTGAGGCCCCGGACTGCAACTCCTCCGTAACAGAGCTAACAAACAGCAGGAGACTCTCTGACACCCCTCCAAGTTTACAATAATGGCTCTTAAACACCACACACACACGAAATACCACACACACATCGAATACACACACTACACACCACACACACACACACACACACTACCACATAACATTCCTACTCCCACAGATTGTGCACGTACACATATGCCCACACACCATAAGCCATTTTCACATTGTGTGGAACACTTTAAAGCTCAATATCTATTATTCACCCTGATTTCCACATGAAGTGTCAACTTAGAAGTGTGTGTGTGTGTGTGTGTGGTGTGTGTGTGGTGTTTGTATGTGGCTGATTGTATATTTAACTGTACATGTGTATATATGTCTCTGTGTGTGCTTACATAAGTGTGTGTGTGCTTTTTTTAATCCTGACATTTCTTTTTCTGCGCTGGCATTGTATACTTTGGGAACGGCAAGGCAAGTTTATTCATACAGCGCATTTCATACACAGAGGCAATGCAATGTGCTTTACATAAATAAAAGCAAAAGGAACGTCAATAGGAGAAATATAGACACGGCGCTTAAGAGGGCTAAACAGTACAGGGAGGAACATAAGAGCTGGGTCTGAACTGTGGTGAGATCGGAACCATTTCTGAGTTGACTGAAAAACACTTCCTCAATGATCCCAGCTATGAAAGGCAGATTTGAGACTAGTCTATAGTCTATAAAAGGCAGATTTGAGACTGGACTATGGTCTATAAAAGGAAAATTTGAGACGTCTATAGTCTATAAAAGGCAGATTTGAGACTGGACTATGGTCTATAAAAGGAAGATTTGAGACGTCTATAGTCTATAAAAGGCAGATTTGAGACTGGTCTATAATCTATAAAAGGCAGATTTGGTCTATAGTTGTCTGACACAGAGGTCTCATGAGTTCTCCTTTTTGAGTGTTTTAATGGCAGCTGTTTTAGTGACTTTGGGAAAGTGTCTAATAGCAGTGAGCCATTAACTATTTGCTGCAAATCAGTTTTTAAAATACAAATACTTAAAATCGTTTTAAAAAAAAATTGAATTAAACTCTGACACAGTCTACAAATCATCTCTCGATGGCCGTGGAGATCGCATGGTTTCATTGTTTGACGGTGCGGTGTTGATGGTCTGTCTGATAGTTTTGATTTTTTTTCACTAAAAGAAGCAGACAAATTCATACATTTCTGTGTGGAATTTCGTTTCTGGCCTATCTGTTTTGTAACCATGGCAGCCACGAGGAAAAGAGTGTTGTTGATGTTCCTGTTAATCATCTTAAAGTAGTGTGGCTGTCTAGCTCCGCAAAAGCTTTTTTTTTATAGTGGTCATAGTGGATTTTGAAGTTTAGTTTTCCTCCATTTGCGTTCTGCATCAGCTCTCGTACACTCTCTCTTTTCAGGGCTTTTACCGTCATGGTTTCTCCACGGTGCTCTCGTTTGCTGAGAGTTTTATTTAGTGTGTAGTGTGTGTGACGGGCTGATCTTATCGGGCACTGAGATAGCGCTGGTAAAGCCCTGTGCTCTTCTGCTTCACTCCTTCTGCATTTGCTCATCCCACTTCCCTCTGTCCTTCATAAACACACACACACACACACACACACACGTGCACACCCACACATGTAACACACACACACACACACACTCACACATTCGTGCACCACAAACATACCCAGCACACAAACACACACACACATGTACACACACTCACACGTGCACACACACACACATGTACACACACACACACACACACACCACTCGTGCACACACACACATACCCAGCACACAAACACACACACGCACACACATGCGAACACACACACACACACACATGTACACACACTCACACGTGCACACACACACACGTACACACACACACACTACACACACCACTTGTGCACACACACACATACCCAGCACACACACACACAGAACACACACACACACACAACACACAAACACACACTCCCGCATGCATACTCACACACTCACTGTTCAAAAGGTCAGGGTCACTTAGAAATGTCCTTGTTTTTGAAAGGAAAGCAAATGGAGGATTCTTGACAAAAGCAAAGATTATATACTATGTCAATCAAAAATCATTATTCCTAACCTTGTCAATGAGTGTATGTTCTTTTCATGTAGCTATATTTCCAAAAGTACCCATCCTTGACTATCAGAACATCAGAAATCAGCCTCTGAGAAGAAAATAGGACTTTGCTACGCTCTTGCTTTCATCCCCTCCCTTACATAGAACAGAACAGACGCTCTCCTCAGAAAAGCGTACAAGATTCATTTTTCCAATTAAATGTAAAAGAGCCAATAAAACTACAGGCTTTCACATTTGCCAAAGAGACATGTCAGTGGAGAATGGCAAAGTGCAATAAGGAGCAACTTCATCAGCAGAAGCAGAGAACACATCACAGCAGTGGCTTTAAACATGGCTATGCAAACAGTTCTCACAACAGTGGCTTTAGCATTTCTCTTTCATTTTAATCATGTAGCTTCAACACTATATTGTTATGCAGGCTTGATAGTCATGCACACACTGTGTGTATTCTCACACAGGTTGAGTTGAAAATATCGGAATGCCATATTGGTCACTGCAACTGGATCAATGTATTTAAATGTCACAGCCACTACGAACGATGCGCTCTGAATAAATTGATCACCATTCAGAAGCAGTGTTAATTTCGTTGACGAAAACTATGACGAAAAGTATTCGTTAACGACCTTTTTCCCGTGACTAAAACGAGACTAAGACGTGACGAAAATGGATCTTTATAAATAAAAACTATGACTAAATCTATTTTAACTTTCGTTGACGAGACGAGACGAGACGAAAATGTTGGTGGTTGACTAAGTCACAATTTTTTTTTTTTCTAAACTTGTATGCACATCATTGGTTGAATGTTGCCCGGTCCTGTATCTATCCCTCCTCCACTCCCTGAGATGGCCCAGACAGACATGCAAGTGACGCCCTAACAAACGTTATGATGGCTGAAGTTCAAGCACTCGGTACTGGAAGAAAAATAAGAATAGATATCTGGACAGTCTTTAATTATAACTTGACAGAAAATAAAACACAATGCACCGCAATAACCGGAGAGAAACCTTGTGGCTTCAAAATAGGTGGGAAGAACACAACAAGAGGCACCTGAAAGCGCACAAGACAACCCTGCCATTTATGCCAAGGTAAATTAGCTAGTAACTGTCAATGATAATTAGCTAATGTTAACTAGTTAGCAATAGAATATATTAGCCAACGTTAAGTTAACTTCAAAGGGGCAGTCGAGTGTATAGGTTGTGTCAGCTTTGATAACTAGCTTAGTCATTTTCGATTAAAACCTCCCGTTTGGCTTGGCACAATTGAGTTCCAAAACTTTTAGCTAAGCTAACGTTAGCTAACTATGAGGTAGCATAGCTAAGATATACTAGCTATCGAAAGCTAGCTAAGTTATACTAGCTATCGATTAACTAGCTATTAAACGCATTGCAGAAATGGACTATAGAAACAGGCCACGCATGACATTAATCAAGAAAAAAATAATTAATATGTGATTTGGTTTACATATCCTTGTCTATTTACGCAATTGTTATTATCATTGGGACTACTTTCAACTCTCAAACTATCCGTCTAGCTAAATATGTTGGTTATCAGATTGCACAGCAATTTCATATGGAGGATATGTGGTTGATTTAACTAAGGCCAGGTAGGCATAGTAGTTGTATTGTGTTATCACATCATTTGAATCTTCAAAATCTAGACTTGATATTCTCTTATATTTTAATGATAATACTTGTTTAATTAAGTATTGCCCTCAAAATTATTATTTACAATGAATTCCATTGGAATTCAGCTGTAGGCATATACTAGGAGATCTTGTATCTTAGAGACTAATTGCATCCACAGTTTAAGTACTGCAAGCTTGACTATTATGCAGTTGTAGACACAACACACAAGCGGTCCCCGGGCCTGAGAAGGGAAGGAAAGGAGTTTAATGTGGCTATAAGATGGACTTTTAAATGTGACTAAAACTAGACTAAAATGTAATGAGACTTCGTCAACTAAAACTAGACTAAAATGTTCTGAGTTTTCGTCGACGAAAACTAGACTAAAACTAAGGAGGATAAAAATGACTAAAAGTGACTAAAACTAATATGCATTTTCGTCTAAAGACTAAGACTAAAACTAAATCTAAAATAGCTGCCAAAATTAACACTGTTCAGAAGCAGTCATTACTGGACATATACATCTCGATGGAACCACGATGGAACCACTGAGCCCTTGAGCGTCCTCAATGTGGGGCGACAGTGGTACAGGAGGTAGAGAAGTCTAGTAATCAGAAGGTTGCTAGTTCGATTCCCTGTCGAAGCGTCCTTGAGCAAGACACTGAACCCCTAATTGCTCCTGATGTGCAGTGTGCCATCAGTGTAAATTGTAAAATGTGTATACATTGTAAGTCGCACATATGTAAGTCGCTTTGGATAAAAGCGTCTGCTAAATGACTAAATGTAAATGTCAATGCCTGACATACTCATGGTGGGAATACTAACAAACACATTATTGGCTAAACTAATATCGAAGGTTGATTGTTTCAGTGTTCTTGCAAAGGCTGATGGGAGAGCATTTAACAAGGAAGTGGTCATAGCGAGCTTCACCCTGAGGTCATTCACGTTGCCTCTGGGGAACTTGCTTCATTGATTTACGCCTATATTGCATGACTGAATTGGATAAGGTGAACACAGCGTCCAAATTAGCTGGTTCAACACAATAATTATCATGTTCAAAAGAAAAACAAGACTAGTCTGTGTAATTTAAATGAAATGTGTTTTAAATGTAGTAAATTTGACAACCATTTATTTCCCTATTTCCGAGCACCCTGCGGAGG
>NC_045170.1:3671675-3684175 GCF_900700415.2 Clupea harengus | reverse complement strand
CACACTGCACATCAGGAGCAATTAGGGGTTCAGTGTCTTGCTCAAGGACGCTTCGACAGGGAATCGAACTAGCAACCTTCTGATTACTAAACGACTTCTTTACCTTCTGTACCACTGTCGCCCCTATCATTTATGGTTAGAGCCCAAGCCCAAAGAACAATCTTCAAACAATGAGAGGAGGAAACTCTCTGACTCCCCAGAAGCAGCTGTGAGCCCCAGCCTGAAGCAGAGTCACCTCAGGCTTCTATCAGACTGGCGTCCTATCAGACTGGCGTTCTACAGGCTGCTCATCTCCCTCTGTGAAACAGTCAGTCTGGCTGGATACCACACTGTTCTTACCCCACCCTTCTAGATACCACACCTACCACACTGTTCTTACCCCACTCTTCTAGATACCACACCTAAAACACTGTTCTTACCCCACTCTTCTAGATACCACCCTGTTCTTACCCCACTCTTCTGGATACCACACCTACCACACTGTTCTTACCCCACTCTTCTGGATACCACACCTACCACACTGTTCTTACCCCACTCTTCTAGATACCACACCTGCCACACTGTTCTAACACCCCTCTTCTGCAGAGCTCAGTGTATATCATGCTGCATTAAACGGAGAATTAACGTCCTCTTGACGTCTCCTTTATGCAAGTTTTTGTGAGATGGCACCCGTGATGTTTCTGAAATGGAACCTAAACCCTCAGCATGTGGACTTATGGGTCTCTGCCCATTCAGCTGCATAGGAGCCGGGGCGTACTTGCCCCAAGGCATCACCAAGATGGCCGCCAAGTGGATTCTGGCTCCTCCTTTACAAGGCTAAATTCCCTCTTGGTTGTCTCCGGACCATAAATCAACCTCCACATCTGGCACAGGAAGACTAGAGTAATGGGGAACTTTCCCTCGAGCCCAGAGCTGTGGCCAGGCCCACACTCAAGCAGGCGGCTGTGTGAATAATGGCAATTACAAGGTGGTATTAAGAAATTGAGGTTTGTCAACCATTGTTGCCTGTCAGCGTGTAGCCAGGGGTCACCCACAGAGTTGACAAATGGCAGCTTGGAGGACCGCGGAGACGCTCGCTGGGCTGAACGGTGCTTTCCTGCAGGACTGGTTGGGTTGGGCAGTGAGTGCTTCTTGGCCTCAAGGGGCGGTACAGCTGCTGGACAGTTCAGTGCTGGCATTGGTCCAAATTCATCCCTTAGACTTTACCGGAATATGAGTCAAGTGTTGGAGTAAACACTGCTTAGAGACTGGACTGGGAGTGTTGGGGTTAACACACATATAAGTATGCATATCACATATGAGTATGCACATCACATATGAGTATGCCCAGCACATATGAGTATGCACATCACATATAAGTATGCATATCACATATGAGTGTGCACAGCACATATGAGTATGCACATCACATACGAGTATGCACAGCACATCAACTCACATTTGAAACTTTTAGAAATGCAAATGGTTTGGTTATTAAATCACATTAAATGGGTTTCAGTGAGTCATGCCGTATACTTAGTGCCGGGTAACTCTGGTCCCTTTGCATAAAACACAAAATGGACGCAATTAGATTCATACAGGGAATTACCATTACGAAAGTAACAGCCCATTAATTTGAGAGAGAAACTATTCACATGGAAATAAAAAGTGATACATTTTTACTCGATATTGTTGTAAAAAGCAGTCTTAACAAGTGTGTGTGTGTGTGTGTGTGTGTGTTAGGTGTTGCACAGAGAACATTGAATACTCGTTAATTAATACTCATTATCTTGTGTGAGAACTTAAAATGGGTCAGTTTCTAACTATTGCTAATGGTTTGTATTGACTGCATTTCTCACACTGCTTTGTTTGGAGTCGGGGGGTGAGGCAAGTTTTAGAGAGAGTTGAGAGCAGAGAAGAAGGGTTGATGGGTGTAAGAGTGTATTGGATGTTGCCGGAGAAATAAAATGTTTCAGTTCAAAAACTCACATACACTCAGTTTTCAGTTTGAGCCCTCGGAGAAAGATGAAGGATGAAGGAGAGGAAGGATGGTGACTGCAGAAATCAGTTTTTTGGAAGTTCTTTGATAAAACAGGCATGATAAAGTGATAAAATAAACGTGCAGCTTTGCAGCAGATGAGAGTTGTGGACAGATGTCTCAAAGAATGCTCAAACATTAAAACTGTCATAGACTAGGCTACTACACTAGCATGGCTAAAAGAAATGAATGGGTTTATTTGTTTTTTTTAAATAGATAATAGCAAATAGGACTAATATGACTAATTTCAATGTTGTATTGGTTGGCCTTACTAATGATGACCGGGTTTCACAGAATTTACACAAAAAAAACAGCCACTACATGTAAACAACATTTGTTTTTACTGGATTGACTATCTTGGGCTACTGTAGAATGTTGGTAACTAATGTTAAAATGAGATTGTTCATTTGATGCTTTGCTCTACATGCTGAGACCAACCCCATCATAGCTGCATAGTCTTTTAATTGAGTAATCAAGGTCTCAAGCTTTTTAGGGAACGATTACCCGATTTTCTAAAATTATGTACTGTGTGTGTCTGTCTGTGTGTGTGTGTGTGTGTGTGTGTGTGCATGTGTGTGAGTTTGCTCCATCATAGTTTAATCTTTTAATTGAGTAATCGAGGTCTTTTTAGGGAATGATTACTCAAATAAAAAAAATGATGTACTAGTGTGTGCGTGTGCATGTGTGTGCGTGTGTGTGCAGTGTGTGTGCACATGTCTTTGAGTGTCAGTGTTTGTGGGTGTGTATGTGTATGTAAGTACACAAACATATCACGGCCAACGGTGCTTTCACGCGCCAGCTGAAGAAGGTCCTCGATGACGTGCCGACATCACTCCTCCATTGTTACATCTGCACACGTGACAACGGTTGCTAGACACATTGCCATGCTCATGAGCTCATGACATTCCATTAGCAGGCGCAGTGGTCGACAGAAATGCAAAGCGATTACCTGATCTTAATCACAGGTAATTCTCCCATCATCCCCCTGCCTAATGCAGAATTCACAGGGAGGTGTGTGTGTGTGTGTGTGTGTGTGTGTGTGTGTGTGCACGTGTGTGTGTGTGTGTGTGTGACGAGCGTAGTGCGCCGATATCAACAGCTCCTGGGCGTTGATGCTTCTTAATTACGGAGACAATCAGAGAAGGGGGCTGACAGAGAAAATACTATCTGGCCCCGGTTAATTTCAGCTTCATTAAATTAGTTTTTGTGAAGTAGCTGAAAGTCGTAAATAAGAGGGTAAGTAATAAGAGAAAGAGAGAGTGTGGGGAGAGAGAATCGGACGTGTACATATTTCTTCCCTTGTAATTACATAAAGGCCCGGCCACAGATGAGACCACCTCTGAGATCAAGCTGCTGTATCTACACATACCACAGGCTCCGCCAGCCGGGGTCTAAGAGACTGAGGAGTGGGTTAATGTAAACCATGTTAAAAATGCGATTTCCTCTTTCTTATCTATCGACTCGTTTAACCCGTTAACTCGTTCGGTCAAAGAGTGAATGAATGAGAATAAGACCGGGGCTATTCAACCGATGTGCCTTTAAAAGATGGAGGGACAAAATTATGTCTAAATAAGTAAATAAGAAGGGAGAGCTTAATAAAAGTAGAAGACTTTGAAACAGCCCCAACGTGTTTCCAGCGCTGAGGAGGAGGAAGGAAGGAAGGAAGGAAGAGTGAAATATGAAGCGAGTGAAAATCCTTCACCTCTCTCTTCAACCCCACACTCTGCAGTTCTTTTCTTTTCCTTTCGGAGCGAGGCTGCATCCTTCACGACTGACAATAAACCCTTGATTAGCATAGCAAAAGAGATATTCAATATGCAGCTTTAAAGCTGTTACCAAAGATTAAAAAATATTGGCAAATATTGACAAAAAGAGACTGCCTGGGCCTCGGTCCATCGTAAACACTGCATCTATGCTGTATGATCTCAATCTTTCCCCCCCCCCCTCTCTCTCTCTATCTATCTATTTACTGTATCTATCACATTCTCTCTCTCTCACAATCACTCTGTTTCACTGTCTCATTCTCTCTCTCTCTCTATCTATGTATCTATCACATTCTCTCTCTCTCCCACCATCACTCTGTTTCACTGTCTCATTCTTTCTCTCTCTCTTTCTCTCTCTCTCTCTTCCTCTCGCTCTCTCTTCCTTATTTTCTTAATGAGGAGTTGCCATAGCGAGCGGATGAGTGTGTGGCTCTGTGCCACACGGCCCTCTGTGGTCAGTGGTGTGTGTGCCCAGCCTACCCGGGGGCCAAGTTGTGTCTTCATCGCTTGTTTGTGCACAATTTGCCAAAGATATCCACTTTAATTAAGAACATTTTCTCAGCAGAGCCCACCTAAGGCCTTATGCAAATGGCCGTCTTTGGGTGTGATCTGATGTGATCAATCACTCACCTAGCGGGCTAATTTGATGACTGCCGTGATGAAATTAAATTCTTAAGAGAGGGGAGGTTCCGGGGAACTCTCCACTGTCAATATTTTGAAAAATATCCACTGCAAGCTTTCTTTATTATAATTTTTTTGTCATAGAGTCCCTGAGCACACCTTCAGGGCTTCTCTGCGGCTAGACTTTAGAGACAAGTAATACAAAAAAAAAAAAACTGTTATGAGCAAAAGGCATAAATATCAAATTGGATAAATGATGTTTATGTTTCTATGTTACAAACACACACTGATTGTCCCAGATACAGATGTTGCACACAGGCAGAACATTCAACCCCCCCACCCCCACCACACACACACACACAAACAAACTCTTCAATATTCCGCTCCTGAGCTTTAGATTCTTGTCTACGTTCTTGTCCGCTTGACATTGTGCCGGTTTTGATGCTGTGTGTGTGTGTGTGTGTGTGTGTGTGTGTGTGTGTGTGTGTGTGTGTGCGTACTGTTCCCTGTCATTTCCTATAAGCTCACATATGTATCACTCGGCCCCGGCCGAAAAAAAACCCTTTCATTATCAATGTGATTAAAAATCATCTGCAATTTTAGAGGTAGCGGCCATACTTGCAGGTAACAAAGTAGATGTAAGGACCCAGGCATCCTGCAGCCAGCCAGCCCCAAGACATCCAGCAGGAGATGAATGAGTGAACCCTTTTATTTTTGGAGCACATCAGCAACTGGAGCTTGGGACAAAAGGGCCATGTTGATGAATTGGATCGCTTACTGTCTGCTCTCAGACACTGCACTGACTGACTTCATCGGAGGCAGATTCATTCCATCTTAGTCAAGCCCTAAATGGAAAGACTTTAAAATTAAAGTTTCTAAACTTAACTTAAGAAAAAAAAAAAAACTACAGTCAAACTGCCCAGTCAGATAGACACCACAGCTCACTAGAGTACATGAAGAGCATCCTCCCTGTAGCTGGCATTGGAGACTAAGTTTGCGTGTGACCAGTGAAAAACAACTATGTTTACATAATGACATATGCCCACGGACTGTCGATGCTGTTGAAACCGCTGTGGCTTTGTGCTGTAATCTTGTCACGGAACGAACAGACTTCAAGTTGTGGGATACTTGGAACAGAGTTTATTGCACACGGAGACAGCCAGGAACACACACAGGACAGACAACAGGTTGCAGACACAGAGATGCTGATGCAAACACAGAGAGGCTGCGGGAGAATCCTCAACAACACAGTCTCTACCCTCGGAGGGGCGCAGGCGCGTAGCACTGCTGGGCACTGGTGGCACTCGCGATCTAATCGCCAAACTAAATAAAGCAGAGGCAACCTCTTGATGAACAAACTATAACAGAAAACGCCGTTGCGGCAAACAAAACACGAGTCACACTCGGCAAGACACTTAACTAAACTATAACTCAGGTAGTACTCAAAACAGGAACTAAGGAGAGGAACTAAACCGAAATGAACAATGATCGAAGAGAACGTAATCCTTCGAAAAGCCAGGTCGCGGGATATCCAGTGGGGAGTGCTTCAGTTTGAAGTGCGATACCAGACACCGCGTGAAGGGAGAGTGAGGTATATGTAGGGGCTGTGACAGGTGTGGGTGATTAGGAACCCGGTGAGTGTAAACGCGGTGCAGGTGAGTGAGGACACAGGTGTAAGTGATCAGTACTCCGGTGAGAGTGAGCGAGTGGAAACCAACGGGGGCGTGGCTGGTGCAGGTCCGGGCTCTGATGTGACTAATCTGCTCTGCAAATGGAAGGATATCCCAGCATTCCAAGCTGTCTGTTTCTCACGCCTGTACTCATCTTATTCATGCCATCAAGGGATCATGCTACCACGGTTACGGGAGGAAAAAGCAGGGAGCATGCAAGGTAAACAGAGATGAGCGATGCAGCGTTCCTCCTCTGTGAAGGTTCGGAGCAATGCGGCGTTCCTCCTCCTGTGAAGGTGTCTGTTTCTTACACCTGTACTCATTTACATTTAGTCATTTAGCAGACGCTTTTATCCAAAGCGACTTACATATGTGCGACTTACAATCTATACACATTTACACTGATGGCACACTGCACATCAGGAGCAATTAGGGGTTCAGTGTCTTGCTCAAGGACGCTTCGACAGGGAATCGAACTAGCAACCTTCTGATTACTAAACGACTTCTCTACCTCCTGTACCACTGTACTCATCTTATTCATGCCATCAAGGGATCATGCTACCACGGTTACGGGAGGAAAAAGCAGGGAGCATGCAAGGTAAACAGAGATGAGCGATGCAGCGTTCCTCCTCTGTGAAGGTGTGAAGAATGCGGCGTTCCTCCTCTGTGAAGGTTCGGAGCGATGCAGCGTTCCTCCTCTGTGAAGGTTCGGAGCGATGCGGCGTTCCTCCTCTGTGAAGGTTCGGAGCGATGCGGCGTTCCTCCTCTGTGAAGGTTCGGAGCAATGCGGCGTTCCTCCTCTGTGAAGGTTCGGAGCGATGCGGCGTTCCTCCTCTTTGAAGGTGCGGAGCGATGCGGCGTTCCTCCTCTGTGAAGGTTCGGAGCGATGCGGCGTTCCTCCTCTGTGAAGGTTCGGAGCAATGCTGCGTTCCTACTTCTGTGAAGGTGTGAAGAATGCAGAGTGGCTCTGCTGTAGTTTGGCGGTGCAGCTTTAATTAGAGCGCTCTCAGCAGGCCCTCCAGGGGACACCTGCGCCACTCAGGAGTGCCCGCGGGCACACTCAACAGTGCCAGGCCCCGCGCCACTCAAGGTTGCCGGTGGGCATACTCACCAGTGCCAGGGCCTGCGCCAGCGGCAGAGCCAAACACCGGCCTGATCAATGGTCTTCTGAAAGTGATGACTGCCCAAGTTTAGCCCCGCCAGCACGGAGGACGTGAGGACGAAGGGAAGCCGAGGCGAGACCAGACGGGTGGATGGTGGGGGGGGGGGGGGGCGGGGCGCGGCGCGGGAGAAGAAAAAAAAAACAATCATGGCTGTGAGGAGGGATTGATCGTCTGGAAAGAGAAATGGATGAGCGGAGCTCTGAGAAGACATCCAACTTGTTTACCGAGAGAGTGTTGGCACGGCAACGGAGCAGGGTGCTGCTTCCTCAGCGGTGGTCAAGAACAACAAGGGCCCCAGACAGGAAATGAGGCGGCAGGCAGGACGCCAAATGGAACTTCATCAATTACCGGCTTAAACACCCCCTCTCACACACATGAGGGGAATGTACTGATTGCAGTCAAATGCTAAGCAAGGCTATTATGTGTGAACCCTTTTAAGATGGCCTATTTCATTTCACTGTGATTGGTGTGATTGATTTCACAGTTACATAGCATTGCGGAAGAATATCACACTATTGCTCTTCTTAAGTTCCATCTTCATTATTTTTATTCCACTTGTTGTTTTTTGCCACTTCTGCTCCTTGTGCTTTGAGATGTTGACACCACTATAACTCTGACACGTTCCTGATCCCGTGTAGTGCACTTGTAAAAATCGTTGAACTGCCCTCTGTCGTTTGTTATTATTTGTTAACTCCTTTTTTCCCGCCTATTGGGACGTCACTCGCTCTGCCAGCTGTGCTCTAGGTAAACCAATGGTTGCTGCCATAGCTGGCAAACAAAGATTTTATCTTTACCATCTCAGCCACAAAAGTGCTTATCAGATATATTGGATTGGTACTATAGTTACCACAGTCCTGTCTATGCCATTGTGAATCACTAATCTAATTAGAGAACATCACGGTTACACCATCAAAGGTCCCATTAAGACAGAAGAGGAATACCTTGAAAACATTACAGGCAACCGAAGAGGAAAACATCTAAATGGTTGCTGATTTGATCACAGAAGGCCACAACAAGAACTTCCTAATTCTAATTGCTAGTACACCCTCATGGATATAAAAGGACATTAGAAAAAGTCTTTTTCATGAAAGCTGAACACATTTAAATAAACTGGATGTCCAACAGTAATTCAATTCCATGTAATGTTCTTTATATAGCCCCAGATAACAATCAAAACTATCTCAGGTTGCTTGAGTAAGCACTAAGGAGACGAGGAAAAACTCCCTTCTAACAGGAAGAAATCTTGAGCAGAACTTCAGCTCAGAGGGCTGGACCCATATGCCTGGAAAAACAAATATTTGAAATAGAGGGGTGGGGGGGGGTGTGTGTGTGTGTGTGTGTGTGTGTGTGTGTGTTGGTGTGTGTGTGTGTGTTTGCGTGTGTTTGTGTGTGTGGCATTAGTTTAGATTATACAGTCCTGTGTGTGTGTATGTGTGTGTGTGTGTGTGTGTGTGTGTGTGTGCATTAGTTTATATTATACATACCCGTCAAGCCAGACCATCAGTTGCTTTGTGTTCGGTTGTCTTCTATGTTATAGATATTATAGAACGTTTTTAGGCAGAATGTAATTTGGTCTGCCACACACACACACACCCAGTTCAATGGATAGCGTCACCACCCTTTAAGCTGACAACCCCAGTTCAATTCACGTCCGCTGCAGGGTGCCCATGTAAGTTGCTTTGGATGGAGAGTGTCTGCTAAACACCAGACCTTTCTGAGCAACCATCTGTTTATAATTATGTAGCACAACACAAACTGTGGGCAGTCTGTGCTATCTGTACTCACTGCGGGACAGCACTCCACATCTTCCACAAAGCTGAGGCAGCATCTTCTCCGCGCTTAGGCCCCGCACCGCACCGCACCGCACCGCACCGCACCGCATACACAGCTATGGAATAGCACTGGACAACACAAACACACACGCACGCTCAAGCGTGTGCACACCAACACACACACTCACATGAATGTGTGCAAACAAACACACACACACACAAATTATATTAACAAACGACACATACACACAGACATGTACACAGTTCATAAAAGATAAAAAAAAGTAGTAGAGAACCAAATGGAAACAGACCAACAGACAGACACACTACACACACATACACACACACTACACACACTACACACTACACACAGACACACTACACACACACACACTACACACACACTACACACACACACACTACACACACTACACACACACTACACACACTACACACACTACACACACACACTACACACACACTACACACACACACTACACACACTACTACACACACACACACTACTACTACACACACACTACTACTACACATTAAATTATACCAATGCTCCGAGCCTGACTGCAAACACCCTGCTCAACGCTGGAGCACAGTAATCCTCAGAGCCAATCAACTACAGGGCATAAATAATTCGATTTTCCAGCCGTCTCTTCAAGAAGACCCTTTCATCCCAGGTGTTTAAGATGGCTGGTACCTTAAGTGTTGACAACGCTCCGCTCCCTAGAGTGTTACGGCGCATCTTAAATGAGGACCTCACTGCAATCGCCTATTGATGGTGCCTTAAAAAGACAAGGCCGAATTAATAAAGCGTTAACTATTGAAGATGACTACACACTTTTGACAGCTGATTATCAATCAGTCTGTTGAGTGTGGTGAACGGTACCTTAAGTGTGTTCATAGCCCCGGTGACAGCGTGAATAGTTCAAAACACCACTAAAATTGATAGAGGTAGGTTCTGCACGAGGCAGGAAAGCTCCTTCAGTTCGCCATAGTAACCCAGCACACTTGTTGTGAAAGAGAGCAAAGTGTTCCTCTCTGGCTCTCCGTTCTTTGTGTGTGCTCAAAAAAGCTCTGACGTTTGTACATGGTCCTGGCTCTGTGAATAGCATACAAAAATAGCGGCTCGGACTGATTCATACGCTATTCTGACCAATCAACATGTTGTTTTAGGAGCAAAGAGGGATGAGGTGAAATATAATTTCCTGTATGTATCTTTAATATAATAATAGCATGTATTATTAATTATAGTAATAATAATATTTATTAATATTTAATATTTAATGTTTAATATAACCTTTTGGCAGATTCACACTAATTAACACATACAATTCATCGGGATAATTAGATATCTTTACCAATATTCGAATGGATTCATAATGTATTACCTTCAACAAGTGACACTCACCAGTGCCAGCTCCTTTAAACACTACTGACCACTCCTGTGTAAAACCAAAACAAAGTTAAAGCATCGTCTTTTGTCATGATATTTGAAATGTGCAGAAGGGTTCTACAATGAACTCATCACACACCTCAGCATCTTCTCTCTCTCTCCCTTCTCTTCAGCACACTTAAGACGTTCCCATTCTGTTTCAGGGCGGATCTCATCCAGCCAGCCCCAAGCATCCAGGATCCAATCTTTTCAAGGTGTTCTTGGGCAACCTTCAAATGATCAGCTTCCGGTTTAAACATACTCATTACATTACATTACATTTCGTCATTTAGCAGACGCTTTTGTCCAAAGCGACTTACAAGGGAGAGAATAGTCAAGCTACGAGCAATAGAACCTGGTGTAACAATAAATACTACTTTACATAAGAAATATAACAAAATGAAATTAAAAAGAAAAAGAAGTGCAGAAATGTAACTGCTGTAATCGCAAGTTACGCACTAGTCGAAGTGCCAGTTTAGGACGGGAAGTGCTCTCTGAAGAGTTGGGTCTTCAAAAGCTTCTTAAAGGTAGAGAGGGACGCCCCATACTCCTGCTAGTGCCAACCACAACTTTTTTTTACAATTTTTTTACAAAGCCAGTGTTGTAGAAGCACTCAAACGAGTGGGGAATGGACGGTGGTCTCCAGGCTCAGTCATGCTACATTTCAGTCAGAATCTGTTTGACGGTCCGCTGTCAGGGACATCCACCCCTGTGTTATCATTGCCCATCATCTTCTCCATGCTCTGCAGCTCTACAGCTCTGCCTCTGCTCCTAATTGTGACCATCGATGAGTTTGTGAGATGTCTGCTGGTCTGTTGTTCCTGTTTCTTCAACATGCCCTGATGTCTGCCACCCACACCCCCCCCCCCCACACACACACACACACACACACCCCTCACACTGTTGGACTCTCCCTACCCCCCCCCACCCCTCACACTGTTGGACTCTCCCTACCTCACCCCCCCCCCCCCCCACCCCCCACCCCTTCACGCTGTTGGACTCTCCCTACCTCATTCCATGTGCTGGGTGTCCCTGACATCAACACAAGGAGCCTACTCAATGAGGCAGGCCTGAGGTAAAATGGTGTCTACTCAATTTCAGTCAGATGATTCCTGCACTTTTTTTTGTATTTCTTATGTAAAATAGTATTTATTGTTACACTAGGTCTCTATTGGCTTGTAGCTTGATTGTTCTCTCCTTTGTACGTCGCTTTGGATAAAAAGCGTCTGCTAAATGACTTAATGTAAATGTAGATCTGTTTCACGGTACGCTGTCAGGGACATCGACCCCTGTGTTATCATTACCCGCTCGCTGACGGAGCCTTTGGCCAATGTGACTCTCACTGTCAACACACTTAGTTTCCCTCTTTGTCTCTGCTCGTGGGCACTGGACACACATTTCAAGTCTGGAGATGAGATGTACGATACATTCATGAAGTCCTAAGAGCAAAGGGTTTTCTTCCCGTCTCCACTGCATGCTATTAGCCGCTAGTTCCCATGCATAGAGGCAGGTAGTCTCCAGGGCCGCTGTGAGTCTTTAGCTTAGCTAGTTAGCTAGTTAGCTAGTTAGCTAGTTTCATGTCGGCCTCCCCTCCCCTCCACTTTCTCAGAGGAGGATGAGTAGAGAGAGAGAGCGAGAGAGCGAGAGAGAAAGAGAGAGCGAGAGAGCGAGAGAGAAAGAGAGAGAAGAGAGAGAGAGCGCGGGAGAGAGAAAGAGAGAGAGCGGGAGAGAGAGAGAGAGAGCGAGAGAGAGAGAGAGAGCGCCGGGAGAGAGAAAGAAAAGAGAGAGCGGGGAGAGGAAGAGAGAGAGAGAGGAGCGGAGAGAGAGAGAGAGAGAGAGCGGGAGGAGTAGAGAGAGAGCGCGGGAGAGAAGAGAAAGAGAGAGCGAGAGAGAGAGAAGAGCGCCGGCGGGAGAGAGAAAGAGGAGGGAGAGAGAGAAAGAGAGACCCCGGGAGAGAGAGAGAGAGCGCGGGAAGAAATGAGAGAGCAGGGAGAAAGAGGAAGAGAGAGCGCACAGGGAGAGAGAAAGAGAGAGAGCGGGAGAGAGA